>NC_141755.1:119986343-120205093 GCF_982258835.1 Parasteatoda tepidariorum | reverse complement strand
TTTTTTCAATATTATCCTTTTTAAAAGGGCAACTTTCCAAAAGTTAGAGGGCGAGAATCAAATAGTCGTCAAGATAAAATTTTATAATATTTACCGCAATTTTTTGTTCATTTAAAAAACAAAGCAAAATGTTATATTTTTTGCTGTGCACCCATACGCGTTTACTTTTTATTACTCAAATAAATACGAAACAATAAAAACGACTATCTTCACTTTTTATTGCAATTTTTCCAAAAAAATAGTATGCTTAGTAAATAATCAGTTATTCTGAGTCAAACAATTTCGATTAGCAGAATATTTTTAATTTCTTAACAAGATTTAATTCTCAGTTAGTTGACAATTATTCTTTCAATAAAAACTTGACAATAGTTTAAAGAAATCTTACTTTAAAGGGAAACATAAATTAAAGTACTAAAACAATTGATTTGCATAGTAAGGGAAAAATAATGTACGTGGTAGCTTAAAGAATAAGATTTTGAGAAATGTTGCAATTTAATTAAATAGTTGGTAAAATAACTCCGCAAAACAATCGTAGACCGGTAGTTAACAAATTTATTTTAAGATAAAGAAGATAGATAAGACGTTGAGAAATTTTAAGATGCTTAAAAATGTTGACTACGTATTTTATTAATAATTATAAAATATATATTCAAGAAATTGATAAATAAATTACTCCAAATTTATGCATACGTTGTTTTTAAAAAAACAAGCTAAAAAATAAAATAAAAAAGAACTGATAAATAATCGCATTCCATCATTAACATACTTTTATAAAACTCAATATTCTTTGAATAAAGTGTTTTATTCAAATCTCTTCATTAAATTACGAATAAATTTTTCGACTACTAAGAAAGAAACATCGTATTTTATAATTAAAAAAAAAAGATTAGCAATCGAATATTAGCGAAAAAAATATGAAGGAAATTCTCTTTGCGCGCGTAAGTCAACTTCCTCGTAAGTTAATCGCATTTAAATATTAATCGTCCCATTTAAATATTTTTTCACTGTCACTAAAACAATTTTTTAAATTAATTTTAATTTTTCTCGGCATCTACCTAATAAAAACTGGTGAAACTTTAAATTGTGCATTAGAAAAAATACGTAGTTTAATATGGTATAAAAAAGGGATTAGGCTGAATATGGTAATGTATAAATGTATTAATAAAGTAAGTTTTATAATAGTATTAATAGTTTATTTAGTATGTAAAATAAGTTTTGCATACTAAATAACTTTTCGTGTGGAAATTACAGGAATCGAATGTTTCACAAAAAAAAAATTTTAATTAGATTTTATAACTGTAAATAAGTAAATGAAAAATAATTTTGTAAAAAATTTAAAAAAGCCAAATAATAACATTGTACAAAATCAAATTTTTTTTTTACCAATTCTTAGAAGTAACTTTGTTTTACTTTGTGAATGCTTTTGCTTAATAAGTGTTTACCTTTTTGCTTGCAAATAGGACAAAACATCCACTTAAGGTTTAAAAAACATTGTAGTCGCATAATATCAAATAAAAATACAAATGCTTACAGCAATAACACTTTGACGTATAAATTTTATTAAACATTATTCTCGCATCTTTGGCGATCAAATATTTAATTCTGGCAAGCTAATTTCATCTTTTGAAACTGAGTTTTAACTTAAACTATTTTCACTTAGAATATCATTTGGAAGTGATTTGAAATCTGCATTTTAATTTAGTACTGATACTGACATTCATTAATACTGATTCCTTCATTTTTTATCTACAAAACCATTACTTAAGGAATTTTGAAATCTTCAGACATCCTTCCAATTGACTTGATATTATAACTATTACACTAACAATGGCAATAATTATTGTAATACAATTATTTATTCCTTAATGGATACTTCCTTAATTCATACTAAGTTTGTTTTCGTAAATTTAAAGTAGAGGAAAGACAAAATTTCAGTTAGGCTGGTAATTATTAAGTTTGGAACGGTTAGTTTCATGCCTTTTCTTATTATTATGAATGAAAGAAAAATTATTATCGAAATACATTATAAAACAGTGGATAGAGCGTTCGCCTTCCAATGAGGCGAACCGGGATTGAATCCCAGCAATGGCTGGCGGTTACGAATTTCGCATCTGGCTTGCACCGACCACAGTGTTGACGTAAAATATCCTCAGTGATAAACGGATCATGTATTAGAGTCCCTTTGTCATCAGGATAATCGTGGGAGGTTCTCGTGGTTTTCCTCTCCATGCAACGCAACGGCGGGTTAGTTCCCTCAAAAAGGCCTCCACGAAGGCAAATTTCCCCCAATACTTGATCCAGAAGTTTCCTTGTCTTCTGGATTGGGTTCAAAATAACAAGGCTACGGAGTTGTAGTCTTAAACCCAAAATTGGGTCGGCTGCTCAACGAAGGTTATAATATATATATAAGAGTGTTTGGAAGCCAGTCATACTTATTTGTAATACTAATACTGTAGTAATAGGTACCTAGTATACTATACATAGATACTAAGATAATAGGTTTTTTAAACCCCTATAACTGATAGATACGAACAAGGTTTCTAATCTTCATACCTTTTCTTCTGTTGACCCTCCTGTCCAGAACCAGAAGGGCCTGATGAGGACGCTGATCCAGAGGGAGCACTTGAGCCCCCGGCCATATCGTGAGATCGTTTCATTCTGATATCTAAAAATATCAAAAATGTAACTACATAAGTAAATTAAAAAATTTATTAAGATCATTCATTTAATATAATAAATTTTTGACACTATAAAATGATGAAAGGAAGGAAGCAAATAATATCTGGTCAACAATTAATTGATTGTATCTTCAGTAATTGATATCAATCATTATTTATAAAGATTTGTATTCTTCACACAGATTTGGACAATACTTCAATTTTTAAATAAAAATATAAAAATAAAAGCAGAAAAATGACATAGAATATTTTTTATTTTTTTGATTAATCGTTTTTGTTTCTATTACCACTTGCCAAGTCAGCAAGCCTGCTTGGGAAATTAAGCGAAATTTAAGGCAGAGGGTATGTTTCTTGTTTTTCAGTGGCGCCATTTGGGGTCAAGAATACATCAGCCACATACGTCGCAGCCCGTTTTGCAAAGCACACCCATTCTAATATTCATTCATTCTTCCACAGATAGTAGTTTCGATCTGGGCGATCAATCAGTGCCCCCAGAGATATTAATTTGTTACGGGAACTTGGAGAGCTTTGTGACCTTGACAAATTTAAATTGCACCGGTCACCAATTAATGCACTGGGTTCGAAATCTCGCTCTCAGGAACAAGAGTCCAACGTCCTACCAATCAACCTATCCCGGCCCTTAATTATTCTAATCAACACTAAAATCTAAATGATACAAAAATGTTTTATAAATAAGCGAGATACAAAACTTACATTTTTCGTTTTTACCTTTATCGTTTTAACCTTTTTCGTTTTTAAGTTTTTCGTTTATTTTCGTTTTTACAAAACTTACAGTTTTCGTATTCATGCATTTTTAAAAAAATGCATGAATACGAATCATGATTCTGGAAATCAGGTGAAGACGAGTCACGATGTTTGAATTTTAAATTGAGTAAATATAAATCGTGATGTGCAATTGTAAAGTATGTGAATAGAAATTACGTTGTTTTATTTTTAACCCACGAAATATTGAATCATGGATGCGTGATTTTCAAACCACATGAATACAATCGCATCAATATGAGTAGCTAAAAATAAGATTTGAAACACATGTGAAGTAATGAATCGTGAATCGCGTTCTACTTTATATAATACTACTTTAATACAAATTTTTATATGAATCATGTCCATACGCGAAATGTAATTTGTATATATATATATACAGTTAGTCAAAAAACTCGAATTTAAAGTGCGAAAAAAACGGTTTTTTAAAATTTTATTATTTTAAATCTTTAACGTCAGTTAGTAACTTTAAAATTATTTGACAAAAATATTTTCATGCCCAATAATTTATGCAGACTAATTTTTAAAAGATAATTGGACAAAAATCAAGGCCAATAAAGTTTGCGTACAAGCCAGAAAGGGCGGGGAATTTCTTATCTTAATTTTAAACTTCAAACTTGAGAATGCGAATCGGATTACACTTTCAAGGTCATTGAGCTTCAAATCTATTTTCGAGTTAATGGGAAGATGCTAGTGCTATTTTCTTTGACGAAAATGTCACTTAATAAGGAAATTCCTTTAGCTACAAGACAGTTAATTATAAAATTGAGAGATGAAGGTAAAACTCTTCGCTATATTGGTAAAATAGTTGGGAGGCCTCATTCTAGTGTGCAAAGAGTTATTCAGAACTACCTTGATACTGGAAATCTTGCTGTAAAACCAAGATGTGGAAGACCTACGAAGCTTACTCAGAGAGAAGAAAGAAAAATTATTTTACGAATTAAGCAAAATCCTTAACTTTCTGCTGTAAGTATAACAAAAGATATTTTTTTAACAAGCAATAAGGAAATTTTCCCTGATTATCACGGACGCAAATCTAGGTCTAAGCCATACATTTCTAAGACGAATCGAATGAAAAGAATTGCTTTTGCAAAAACTTATTTGAACTCCTCGGCAGATTATTGAAACAGTGTAATTTGGTCAGATGAAAGTAAATTTAAAATATTTAAAATCAATGGAGAAAACCGGGAACACAACTGAATCTGAGAAATTTAAATCCAACTGTTAAATATGGAGCTGGTGGAGTGATGGTATAGGGGTGTATGTCTTCGAATAGAGTTGGAAATTTGCATATTATTGATAAAGTCATGGACAGGTATGTTTATTTGGATATTTTGAAGAAAAATCTAGCAGAAAGTGCTCGAAATTTAAACCTTTCTAATACCTTTATTTTCCAAAACGACAACGACCCTAAACATATTGCTGAAATTGTGAAGGAATATCTTCTCTGTCACACTCCGCCATACCCTCCAACTGCTACGGAATTTCTGTAGTTTCAGAAATCTTCTTTTTAGACGGTAGCAAAATTAATGTCTTAATATTTAAAAAAAATTAATTTTAGCGTAACTTGTCCACTATTACTTATAAAAGTGCAGGCCATAAGGCTAGATTCTTAAGTTCTGATAAAAGTTTTATGAGAGATCCATTTGCTTTAAAAATTTCTACTTTGGTTCGCTACCACTAGAAAGAATTATTTTCAAAATCCTCATAAGTTGGAGGGTATGCACTCCGCGACAATTACCAACTCCTCCACAGTCACCAGACCTTAACCTGATTGAACATTTGTGGGCAAAATTGGACAAACGAATTCGAAAACACAATATTACTTCCCGAAATGAGTTAATATGCAAACTGCAGGAAGAATGGGCGAAATTTACGTCAGATGAGGCACAGAAACTAGTCCAGTCAATGCCTAGACCTCTGCAAGCTGTTTTAAAAAATAAAGGGTACGCAACAAAATATTAAAATAACGCATTTTTTTCTTAAGTGTACGCAGACTTTATTGGAGTGTACACACACACACACACACACACACACACACACACACACACGGGGATTGATCGACTTTCGCAATGAAATTTAATTGCGATTCGCAGTGAGTAAATCGGATGATATGATTTAAGATTCGGAAAACATGTAAAGTCCTAAACCATGTGATTTGTTAATCGCGATGGCAATTCGACTTGCAAATTTCGAATTGCAAAAAAATTCGAATTGCGACATAAGAATTCAAAGAGAATAAAACCGAAGAAATAAATTTCGCCTAACGATTAAATTACACGCGAAAGGTTAAACTTCGGATATTATTAATGAAGTATATAATATAATGCGAGTAATTATTTCATAACGAGTGGAAACGAAATCTACACATGCGTTAACATTTCGTCAGTGAAATGGGGGGGGGGAAATCAAAATTGAGATCATTCGTATAGGGGATAGGGAGGAAAATTCGCTTTACAAACTTTGCTTTTCTTCAACTCATAGTGGGCGTTGAAAAATCGCGTTGTCGTAGGTAGGTACTTTATTTACGTCGCAGTAGAGCTGCACAATGGGCTATTGGCGACGGTCTGGGAAACATCCCTGAGGATGATCCGAAGACATGTCATCGCAATTTTGATACTCTGCAGAGGGGATGGCTCTCCTGCTTTGGTAGCCCGACGACCTCTGCGCTGGAAGTTAAGCACTTTTCGGTAGAACAGATTAACGGGGACCGATACCGCGCATCCTCTGTCCCTATGCAGGCTGATCAAAGTGGTCACCCACCCGCTACTCACCGCAGCCAGTAATGCTTGATTTCGGTGTTCGACTGGGAACTGTGTCTTTACGATCCTGTAGGACCATGTTGACATAAATAAGAAAAAACTGAACTTTTTCAATGATTAATTTTTAATCTTTCCTAAAGATCTAAAAATAGGAAAAAATTGAACTCTGCAGAAATTACCAGAATTTCGATACTGAAATATGATAGAAACACCAGAATCCAGTTATTTTACAATAACTTGTCAAACTTTAAAATTCAACTGATTTTGCATTTGGCGTTAATTTTAATTCCGTTATATTTTTGCTACAGTATATCCAAGGAAATAATGAAATATGGTTCTCCTTTTTTGAATAAATCTTGCAAAAAATAAGTTTTTACGCACTTTGTCACAACTTTATCATCCCTTCCTCTTAGAGAACAAATATGGAATTATGTATGAAAAACTAGCAAATAAATTTAAAAGTTTCGAAACTTTTTAAAAGCTATAATCCAAGTTATATTTTTTTGTTAGATCTTTAAATACTCCATAGTTTTCATATTAAATGCATTTGTTCAAACAAGTACAATAACTAAAATTCAAAATATTTTGTAAACATTTTTTTTCCAGTTTTTTCCGAGAAAGAAAAATTTTCAAATTAACAAAAGCTCGGAAAAGCAAACTGCTCACAAAAACACTGTAAAAATTGCTCGTCGTTTTGCATCACATAAAAAGTGATTTACCCGTGCAATATCTTAAATTAACTGGAATAATATAATAAAATAACTCAATTAGGTATAATACAATAAAATACAAGCAATAAAATAACACAATATAGTAATATAATAAATTATAAGTATACCTATTATTTTTTATACACCACCTCAATATTTGCTTTCAAAGAGGGGGGACAAAGTATCTGTATGTAATTTAATAACTTAGATTAATATGCTTAAGAAATATTCATAGCTATTTTCATTTACACACAAATAAACTCTCGGAGGTTCCAATTTCCCAAATTATCTATCAGTAATCAGAAATACAATAAGACAGAAATATATTCATTTAGCGATAAAATTAGCGCAATTTTAAGGTGTATGTACTATTTAATTCTATATAGTTAGATAATATTAACAAAAATACACATGGGTTTCTAATTACATATAAAAAATAACATTTTTAGATAAAAGTTAATACGTTTCCAACTATACATTTTCATTATGGTTTAATGGGAATTCTTAATGGTTCAGCAGTAATATACCATCAAAAAAACATTTTTTTTATTTTTTTTTATGTTAGCCCGTCATAAATCATTCCAAATTCCTACACTGTTTTGATGGTGGTTCATTATCGTTCCAACATTTGATTTCTAAGAAACTATGATGGAAATTTTTGAGAGAGTTCAACCTGAACAAACCATCAAAACAAGTTGATATTCTTATGTTGGACCATCATAAATCAGTCCGAATTTTTACATTGGGGTGATGGTTACTTATGTTAGTCACCATCAAAAATATAATGGTTCATGATGAAATTATTGATCGTTACCATCAAGAGTCCTTCAATAGAAAAACAGTCCTTCAATAGAAAAACATCTAAAATTTCAACTTTGTTACAACATTAGAAAATTTGATTTCATGGAATCAATGGTCAAGATTTTCTTTAAATTCGAACTAGTCCATATTATTTTGTCATTCCGCACTAAAACCACTAAAAATTTCTGCCCACTGCATTTCATGTTTGAGTTTACGTTCTTTTGCTTTTCCATGCGGTGAGAAGATCTTAGTTTCTTAATAGTTTGTTGGTAGTAAAAAGGACGAGATTTCCTTCCTTAAAAAACTCTTTTTCTATCAAATCGTTTGTTTTTTATTTATTTGTTTTGCTAGAGCTGATTAAGGGGTAGAAAAAAAATTATCATAGAATTAATTGCAGACACCAAAATTTTAAACTCTTAGTAGTTGAGAGGAAGAACTAATTAGTTTTACACAAATTAATACGGAATTTCTTAAAAAGCGTAATTTTTATTATTCAATCGTAAAATCGCAATCTTCACTATGAAATGGTAACAGCTACCTGACTTAGCATGCTTATTTGAAAACTAAAATTTAGAATAAACTCTTCTCTGTACAAAATTCCAAACATATATTTGGTTTCTCTGAACGAAACTCTAAATATATATTTGGTTTCTGTGTACAAAATTCGAAACATATACATTTGAATACTAATTTGAAAGTGCAAATAGTTTACAAGATTTTCACAATTCTTTTCTGAGTATCAAAGCTTCAAATCCTTTATTTTATCCCTATGTTGTAAAATGAACAAAAACCGAAAAAAATATAAGTATATTCATTAAAAAATCTTAATGTAAGTGGTATTCAGAATTGAATAATAACATTCGTTATAATTCCATTGTCTTCGGGCTAACCGATAGAAGTTTCCGTGGTTTCGTGAAACGCAAATGCGGGTTAGTTTCATCCCGATGCTTAATACAAGAGTTTCCTTGTCTTCTGGATTGGGTTTGAAATTACATGGCTACGGAGTTTATCATTGATAGTCGTAAACTGAGAATTGGGTCGGCTATTCAACATCGGTTATTAAATAAAATATTCATTCCTTAAAATTGGAGCTGTTCCGAAATCAAACTGAAACGTATTTTGTTATCACCTTTTTTTTTATTTTGAAAAACATTAAAAAAATTATGAGACGTGTTCATTACTTGAATTAATTTTGTTAAGATAGGATTTAATAAAACAACTCGTCTAAAACTATTAAAATTGTTTGCTCACTGAAATTCAGATTTGAGTTTTCTTTAGCTTTTTCATTAGGAGAGAAAATTAAGTATTAAAATATATTGTTGGAAGATACGATTTCTTTGCTATCAAATGTATTTTGTTTCTCTTTTATTTATTTTAGAATTGTCCAAAGAGTAGAAAAAATTAACATAGATTCGATACGAGCAATACAATTTCATAACACTTGAAGTTTAAAAACTTGTTTAAGCAGATTTTTACGGAAGTACGCAAAAAAAAAAAAATATTATTACTCAAAGACTAATCGACTAAGAAATCGTATTAAGGAAAAAAATTAAATTTTTTGAACCTCAACGTGTCTTCGATTCGATTGTGGAACAACTGGAGCAGTGGTTCCAAATCCAAATTATCCAATTTATTAATCCAAAGGTGTTTCGCGGAACCTTGGGGTTCCTTGGAAAAGTTATAGGGGTTTCGAAAATTAGGTTTTTTGAAACCAGTAAGAATTATAGTTTAATCCATAATTTATTTAACATTTTTTTAAAATTTCTTTAGCTGAATTTATGAAAAATGTCAATAAAAAAGAAGCAAAATTTCAATAAAAATTTCAATTGCAATAAAACTGAATAAATTACGTAAAAGATTCTCGTTATGAAAAAATTCTAGTTTTTCCATTCAAAAATAAAATAATAAAATTCACCAATAATATATTATATTTCTCTGATGACCATTCATAACGTATAAAATTCAAAACTGTAATTCAGCTTTTAAATTCGTTTCCATCATATGAATACAACAAAAATTAAATTCATAACATTACATCTTTCATTTTTCACAATAAATATTTTCAAACATGCTAAAGCAGAGTAGCAGAATTTATTATATATAGATTTTATTTATTTATTTATTTCTGCGCTAAAATTAAGTTTATTTTGTACAGACCTAAATTAAAAGTCTTATAACTATTAAAACTATACTTTAATTTGCTTAATAAATTATAGAATACTAAAATGAAATGACGTTGATTTTACTCTAATCTAATTAAAATATGAATTAAATTTATATGAACATTTTTGCACTAAATGACACTATAAAGCCATATTCTCCCTTTTAGTTTTTTAGTATTTCAGACAATAAAACCTTTTAGATTCAACCTTTGAGTTAAAATTTAAACTCTAGCGAGCACTATGCGATTAATTTCACTTTGAAAAAGACTTAAAAAAGAAAAACTTATATTTTCTACCAGTACTAATATATATATTTGTGATAATAATAATTTGTAATAATAATAATACCAGTATATATATATAATTGATATTAGTACTGAAAGGCATGTTTTGAAAAATTTCTCACCATTGAACATTGAAGAAAATTTTACGAAACAAGAGTTAAATTAATTTTCAGAATTGCATTTTAAAATAAATATAATAATTTGCACTTTAAAATGAAATGTACTTACAGTCAGAAAAATTAAATCAAGCTGTCGAAATTCAAAAGATTTCTTTTGTGAAGGTTATATCTCAAGTAAGCAAACGCAATTCAAAATTTTTAGCAAACAGAGAGAAATAAAATTGTGAATACTTAAAATACTTTAAAGGGTTACCAGATTAAGTATAACGAAGCCAAATTTCACCCAGTTGGCTATGTTTGCATACTTCAATTGGCGAAATCAGATAAAAAAGCGATTACTTTTTACAAAACTTTCAAGACTCTAAATTCGGACACATTTTATAATTTTTAAAAAAAAATCTATTCTTTGCATTGATTTTAAACAGTACAGTCGTAAAAAATCTTTTGGTGGAGAACGCTGAAAATTCGAAACTTTCATGCATATTTTATTTCTTTTTGAATGTGTTTTAAACACTACTATTTACAGCATTTGGGTTTTTGTCTAAAATTTCTCCAGATTATAACCACTTTAAAGTAAAGCTTTTTTTTCCTATTTGCTTTAAATTCTTCATAATTCATAATCATCAATAAAAAATAATCGTAAACATTAATAAATTATATTCATAACCATTATTCATAATCATTTAAATTTATATCACTAATAAAAAAATAAACAATTACAAAATACAAGCACTTATAAATCTAAGATTTTAATAAATGTTTAAAGAAAAATGTTCTGCGTATTTTAAATGATGTGCAGAGCAGAAATGACTTTTATTGAAAATAAACTATCAATCTAATTTTATAAGAAATTACGGTGTCGAGTGTCAAATATGCCTGCAGTCAGTGAACTTTTTATTCTGGACACAGATCAAAGAAATATGTTTAAAAAAATTGAAGAAAAAAATTAATATTCAACCCAAATTTAAAAACTATGAGAGGAATTACTTTTTTAAACATTAAGAATATTATGATTATGTACGTAATATGTAATGCATTGTAATTTTAATCCCATCCCAAAAGACAAGGGAATATCAGGATCAAGCAGAGGGATAAACTAGCCTTCTTTGGTGAATTTTTAATGGAACTCACCCTATCCTCAATTGCTTTACATGGTGAAAAAAACTACGAAAACCTCCCACGGTAAACCTGACGGCAAGAGGATTCCAATTCGCGAGCCATCTATTAGTGGGAATATTTTTTACCTCAGCACTGTGGTTGGTGCAAGCCGAGAGCAGAATTCGTATCAAGCAGCCACCAATGATATTCGAACCTGAGTCACGTCAATGGAAGGTGAATGCTCTATACCCTTATCCACCGCGTATTAAACTCTAAGTATATTTTTTTATATTTTATTTTATAACCGTCGTTGAACAGCAGACCCAATTTAGGGTTTACGGATACTTGTGTTCAACTCCGTAGCCTTGTAATTTTGAACCTAATCCAGAAGACAAGGGAACTTCTGGATCAAGTATTGGAAGAAATTTGTTTTCGTGTAGGACATTTTGGTGCAACTAACCCGCATTTGCGTTTCATGGCGAAGAAAGCCACAGAAACTTTCCTCGGTTAGCCTAATGTCAAGGGGACTCTAACCCATGATCCGTCTACCACTGAAATCTTTTTTAAGTCAGTAGTGTGGTCGGTGTGAGACGAATGCGGAATTTAAATCAGCCAGGATCGCTGGGATCGAACCCAGGGCACCTCATTGAGAGGCCAGCGCTCTATCCCCTAAACACTAAGTATAATTATTACGGGGTCGGGATTGCGGGATTTATTACAGATTAAAAGTTTCCGGCGAACGGTCTATTCAGTGACGCAGAGCTATTGCGGCCCGCTCCAATATTTTTTAAACTTTTGAGAAGTTAATCTTTAACGGTTGCTAGTTGTTTTACAGTTTATTTTATTAATAATTTAATATATTTTTCCTCAGAAAATAAAACTAGAAATTAAGCGTAAAAATTAATGAATTGCAATTCGCAATTTTTATAAATTAATGGAATGTTCCTACTGAATGTGATATGATTCTTTAAATGCGCCAGTCAAATTCTTAATTTTCTAAATGTGAACTTCACATGTATATCTTGCCTCTTTTATTTTGATGGAAAAGTGAAGAAAAGAATACTGTCGATTCAGCATTGGAAAATATTTTGAATTAAAATGAAAGATTTGTATTCTCAACATTTCAATTCTATACAAAATTGTTTATGTATAACAGAACATCTCTTAAGAGTATCATGGGAGTAACATTTCTTCGCAAGTTCAGTACCACCTCCTTAACTACACTAGTGTTAGAAATTAAGACAATTTTCAGACAATAATCTCTAGAATTACTGAACGGATTTGAAATTGCCACAGGACAAATCAAGCCACGGTAAGTGATAAACTGCCTTTTTTCAAGTATGAAATCATGGTGTAAGAGGGGACCATACTTCCCCATTTTCTTTGTTTATTCTGCAACAGCTATTTCATACCTTCCAACTCCAACGAGTATAACGCAAGATGTGTAAAACAATTGTTAACTGGTTATTTGTTTCGTATTGTATTAAAGTAAGTACATTACAAATTTCATTAAAATTGGTGCAAAAGTTCTAGAGATAATCGTCTGCAAATTCTCTTAATTTCTTACGATAGTGTAAATTCAAGCATAGTTCTGGCACACCTTAAGTAAGTCAAAAATTTTGAATTGCTAAAAAAAAATAATAATTTTTTTTGAAAAAATGAAAATGCAATCAAATTATTGAAGGACAACTTCCCGGTAACGTGTTCCTAAGTTATCCTCTCATAAAGTGTTTATTTTTTGATATTTTGAAAATTTCATTTCAGTATTTGAAACTATTTATCCTGATCTTAATTTTTCGATACTTCATATTTTAAATCCCTTATGAAGGTGGAAGAGAATTTGAAATGAAAAGTTTCTCCCATGGTATCGCGTCCTCTTAAGATGAAAACCGATTTAACTTTTGTTTAAGAGTAGCAACGTCCGAACAGTTTGGAGCGTGCTCCAAATCTCCATGTTGGGCCTCGTATTCAGCACACTAAACGATGAAGTGGTTTTTAAACATTTAAATTTGTACAACGTCAATTTATTAAACCCGGAAGTACCTAGTAGAAATAACTGCCTAGTTTTTAAAAAATTATTTTTAAAATCACAAAAAAGAATAATTGAAAAAAAAATGTACTAAGTGATTTCGATAGGTAGACACTTTTTTAACGTTGCACTAGAGCAGCACAACGGCTTATTTTACAACCTTCGTTGAGACCCAATTTTTTGGGTTCACGACTGCAAATATTCAACTCCGTAGTCTTAAAATTTTGAACCCATACAGAAGAAAGGGGAAATTTTAGATCAAGTATAGAGCAAAATTTTGCCTCCGTGGAGGACATTTTGGTGGAACAAACTTTGCGTTACATGGAGAGGAAGACCATGGAAACCTACCTCGATTAGCCAGACGGCAAAAAGGGACTGTAACTCATGATCTATCCACCACTGAAAATATTTCACGCCAGCACTGTGGTCGATTCATGCTACTTTAGAGATTTTACACTCGCTTTCGAATTCTCCACCTACGCTATAGCACTGAACTTCTTATATGAAAAGTTAAAACAACTATTGATTTTTTATTATTACTATTACTACTTTTACTAACTATTATAACTAAAACTCTTTTTCAGACAAGATTTATTTACTTTACTATATTCCTAAGTTATTCCGATCCAGAAGACAAGGGAACTCTTGGTTCAAGTATTGGAAGAAATTTTGCCTTCGTGGGTGTTTTTTTGTGAAAATAACCTGCATTTGCGTTACGTGGAGAGGAAGACCATGGTTAGCCTGACGACAAGGGAAGTCTAACCCATAATCCATCTACCACTGGGGATATTTTACGTCAGCACTGTGATCGCTGGGATTCGAACCATCTCATTGGAAGGCTAACACGGTTCACAATGGGTTATTAGCAACGATCTGGTGAACATGATCCGAAGATCTGCCATCACAATTCTATGGAGAGGAGATCCATTTTCGTAGCCAGCTCGCGGACACATTACGGAACAGTTTAACGAGAGCCGCGCACCCTCGGTTCCTAAGCTGGCTGATCAAAGTGGTCACGCATTCTTTTGACGGCAGTCAAGGATGCTTGACTTCGGTATTCTCTTGGGAATTTCGGAACAAAAGGATTAAAATAAATTGGCGATTAATTTATGAATTTATGTGGATTCTCTAGTTTATTCTTTTAAAAAGACAAATTTTTAGAGAAGTTTAAAAAACAAAAACAAATGCTAGATCTCTTTTTAAAGGCACGTTTTGAGCCATGTTTGTTTCCTTAAACACTTCTTTCAGGCTATGCCTATAGTTCTCATAAATTTTTCGTTGGTCAGTGAAATTTTTTCAACTGTGTTTTGAACTGAGCTGTGTTGAACAGAAGATTCGTAGAAAGGTTTTGTTGTTCTTAATATTATCCTTAATCCTGTCCTTAATAGTTAAAACCTTCCAAGGTCAGTCCGACAGTACAAAGAACCTATAACCAGTTGAGTTGAAAATCGAATTGATTGAATTAACGTGCAAAAAAATCAGTTTGAAGTTACTAGAAGTGCTTGATCGGAGGTTCGAACCACGGTGATGGTCAATATCTAAAATTCATATCTAATAAAAATAAATGTGATTTTTTATTTATTTTGCAATATTTAAACGTTTATAAAATATTAATTATTATTTGTTTCTTTTTTAGGCCCGTATAATATCGTTAAAATAGAGAAATTGTTGTTCATGTACTTTATTTAGAAATGACCTATATCTTCCCTTTATATTAACCTATAATTTTCAAACCCGACCAGATATTGTAATATAGTATTCACGAACTCAATGACCTATAGGGGGTATTGTTATTTGAGGCGAATAAGTGCTAGCAGAATAACAGGCTCATCAATTGCACTGGGAGATTTCTTCATTGTAGCATGGTAAGGTTCCTTTATTGTGGCTTATGAAATTTTTTAAAAAAAATTATGTTCGTTTTTATGCAAGCGAAAACAAAATGGAATCTCTTTTGTTTAGGGAAGTTACCTCCAAAACACATCGGAAAATATTTGTAAAAAATCTTCCTAGTCCCTAAGAAATCGTTCTACTAAATTTAATGATCTAATATGAAAAGTCTGTTTAAATTTTACATTCCATATTTTTCTGATTTATATTACTTCAGACAGTAAAATATGCAAAAGAAACACATAATGTTATATAATTTAATTTGGCAAAAAAGTTTTTGGCCAGCAATTTCTATCAATAAATTATAAACTTGAAAAACGTAAAATAAAGAATGCTTACGATAAAAAGAAAATAAATAAAAACGATTCTGAAAATTCCCCATTTTGCAACAAAAAATTTTCATATTGCTTTTTTTAATTTTTGTTTTATTTTTTGTAGTTCTTAAAGTTCTTAACCAGATGTGGAAAACCATTATGTAGAGAACTATCATCAAATTAGTAAAAAATCATTTCTAATAAAAATCATAACTCTATTACTTGCTCTATAAATCCGGAGAATTCCAAATAAAATATTCTTCTTTTGACAATTTCATTCTGAAATAATAATAGATCCCTTCATTACTTTTAGATGACATACGATGCAACAAAATTTTATAATTGTAAGATCTCAATATGAATTTCAATATGTAACTTAAAAACAGAATTCTAGTTGAAATTATTCATTCAAATATAAAAATACTTACCAAGAAAACGATAAAAATTTATTAATAATCAACACTAATGATAATATTTCAAGCAATTCGGACGATTCTTTATTGTTATTTTCCGAATTATATACTTACAGAAATATATACTATTCTATAAAGAAGAAGAATATTCTATAACTGTTCTGCACGTTCATAAATCACATTTATTCATTTTAATGAAGTTTAAGCAATGCTGACTTCAATTTAATTTGTAATGAATTGAAAAAAAATGTATGCTACCGTAATACACATATCTGTAACAGTATGCGATCACGAAATCAGAATTATCGGTTGCAATTTTGTTAATAATAGAAAGAAAAAAATTATTGAGAAAATGTACTTCAAATGTTGGGCGCCTTCTGTTTCGATTTATAATGTTCTGGGTCGTTTTTTAAATTCTTCTGCTTTTCCCTTGGATAAATTTTGGTTCTTACTTGCTATTTATTTTTAACGATTGTAACTTAAATAAAATATAGTAACCTTAATAAAATATTGTTTTTCTTAAAACTATTATTTTTTTCTTTTTTAAGCTAAGATCATGTGCTAGTGACTTTCGATTGGAGCGAGTAGGGACGGGTTCGAACCTCGGCTGTGGTTAATTTTTAATTTTTTTTTCTTTTGTTTATTTTACATTATATTATTTATTTAACGTGTTTTTCGATGTATTAAAGGATACCTATGTATAAAAAATATTTTTTTTTTTGCTCGGGAAAATTTAAATAATGCTTGAAAACTAGAAAAAACCCGGAAAATTAGTTTGCTTAAATTATATTATTTTTTTAAACTCGTTTTACGATATTTTCACGACAGTTAAGCACTCGGGCCGAAAGTAGGCCTCTATGAACCATACCACCCTACTAAAGTAAATTTTTATAGATATATTAGGGAGGTCGCAGTGACCCCTTACGTCTTTTGTTTAGCTAACCGGGAGAGGGTAATTAAAGCTATGTAGTAGCACGAACCCCGTATAAGCGTGGTCCAACTGCTAAGACCATGTGCTAGTGACTTACGATTGGAGCGAGGGGGGACGGGTTCAAACCTCGGATGTGGTAAATTTTAAAAAATTTTTTCCTTTGTTTATTTTACATTTTATTATTTATTTAACGTGTTTTCGATGTATTAAAGGATCCTATATGTATAAAAAATATTTTGTTTGTTCGGGAAAATTCAAATAATGCTTAAAAACTGGAAAAAAACTCGGAAAATTAGTTTGTTTAAAATATATATATATATTTAAAACTCGTTTTACGATATTTTCACGGCAGTTTAGCATAGGAAAGGTGTTCTATGTAAAAAACCAATTGTCTTTCTTTGCAGGAGAACGCATAATGGAATAAAAAATAAAATAAAATAATAAAGCTGGAAAAAGGCTCAAATTTGAAGACCGCCTAACTTCCTTGAATATTAAGCTATAATTTTCAAACTCGGACCGAAAGTAGGCCTCTATGAACCGAACCACCCTACTAAAGTAAATTTTTATAGATAGATTAGGGAGGTCGCAGTGACCCCTTACGTCTTTTGTTTAGCTAACCGGGAGAGGGTATTTAAAGCTATGTAGTAGCACGAACCCCGTATAAGCGTGGTCCAACTTCTAAGACCATGTGCTAGTGACTTACGATTGGAGCGAGGGGGGACGGGTTCAAACTGTGGACTGGATGGTAGGCCACCAGACAAGCAAGTTCGCTGCTGGAGGGAGGGGTCCTGGGTTCGAATCCCAGGGAAGGACACTTTAAAAAAAAAAAAATTTAAATTATGTCAGACTATGAATTTCGATGAACAAGGATCGAGTAAGAGTCAGAGATCACGAGTTCTAAAAACCTCTGAAGGAGGGAGTTCGAACATTTAAAAATAGTTTAAAGACAGAATTTGCATAGTATTAATTTTGAGTGTGTAAGTACCCTCATTATGCAACTGTTATTTTGTATATATATAACAAATCAAGATTGGATTTGGAGTTTTTTTGTTTCGTTTGATTTTCATGACTGTATGTTATTGAATTCGTTACCTCATGTTATGGAGAGGATTGTTTTCCTTTATGATGTTTAAGTTAAGTTATGATTTTACTTGCTTAAGTAAATTTCTGATTAGTTAAAAGATGACTTTTTCATTATGCTTGCTAAGCATTTTCCACAACGCACTGAACTCTGCCAGCAAATTATATTATTTTTTTAATGTATTTTTCGATATTCTGGAGGGTTTTGCATGTAAGAGATAATTTTTTTTAATTTGGAAAATGGGAAAAACTGGAAAGATCCAGGAAAATCAGTTTATTTGCTCTTTTTCGACTCCTTTTGTAACATTTTGGATATTCTAGCATGCATGGAGTGTTTTCTGTGCGTGAAATTTAGCAAAGAAAAAAAGAATAAAAAAATAAAATGGCGCGAGTAAGGTTCAAATTTCGAGATTTAATTTTCAAATTTTTATAGTCCAATTAGGGGGTCTCAGTGGCCCTAAAGGTGTACTGCGAAGATGGGAGGAGAGAGCTTTTGAAGCGAAACTGTGATAGGCTGCGCGTATCACCGTGGACTGGATGGTAGGCCACCAGACAAGCAAGTTCGTTGCTGGAGGGAGGGGTCCTGGGTTCGAATCCCAGGGACGGACACTTTTTCAAAAAATTTTCTTTTTTTGTTGTTTATTTTAAATTATAATATTTTTGTTCATGTGTTTTTCGATTTTCTGGAGGGTCTTGCATGTAGGAAATAATATTTTTACATTGAGAATAATATAACATTGATAACATTGAGATAACATTGAGAATTTTTTTGGGGGGAAATAGGAAAAAACTGGAAAAATCCAGGAAAATCAGTTTATTTGCTCTTTTTCGACTTCAGAGGGGGTGCGATTATTCTTGTTTTCCAGTGGCGCCACCTATGGCCAAGAATTTGTCATCTGCTATACTCGTTAATAAGACGGACTCATTCATACATTCATCCACAGATCGTAATTTTGACCTGAACTTAAGAACGATAAATCTCCAATTCAGCACCACCAGTATTGATTTTTATGGGAACATCAAGGACTTTGTGACCCATCAGATTTAGCGTGCATCAGTCACCATTTACTACACAGAAGTCTACGGCCTGCTGAGTTCGAACTCCCTTTTCATAAACGTAAGTCCAGCGCCCTACATACCAAGCTATCCCGGTCTTATTTTATATGTATCTACTATTACTATGGAAAGCTCCCCGATTGGAGCTCGGAGGTAATTTTAAAGTTGGCAGTTAGGTCTGGCGGGAGTGTCTTCTGATTTTTGATTTTTAAATTTAGAGTGGGTTGGCTTAGAACGGCTAAAACCGGTGAAAATTATCGAAATTCTCCTAACACTGTTTTGAGTCGTGATGGCTCAGTGGTTAACGCAATAAGCTGTCATTGAGAAGAGCTGGAGTTCAATTTCCAGAGGCGGTATGAAGCCTACTCAGCTTCAGATCGATGGGGTATCAGTTGGGTTGTGAAGTAAAGGTGGTCTGTGCACAGTGCTAACCACATTGCTACAATCATGCCATTGGTCACGAAATGGTGCAGCCTTATCCTACGGGCTGTTGCGGGAACTCTTTACTTTACCACTGTTTTATTTTTAATACAACGGTGCCACCAGCGATCTTAGGAATTTCAATGAACGATGTATTTAAAAGACAATAAAAAACAATGCGTAAAATTTAAAAAGTTAACACTGAAAAATTATTCATATTTGAACTATCGGAGTTAAAAGCAGTGCAAATGATAAAATTATTACATTTCCCTCACAAGGGTATGACAAAAAATCCAATTCGGGTGTGGTTAAAATTTCAAAAGTAATTAAATAGTAAAATATTTTTCTGAAATTATTTGAAAAGGCTTTTAACAAAGCAAGAATCATCTTGCGATGTAAAACGCTAGGTGAAAATTTCAATGTAAAAATTTGTTTATGTCACAAGACAAAAACGTTTAAATTAATGTTAAATTTACTGAATAACTAAAACTACTTTTTAATTCTTTAAAAATATGTTCTTATTCGATGCGAAAAATAAAATTCACAGTAAGTGGCTCAAAATTGTTGGACCGTATTTTCAAAGTCTGGTTATTCCTTATAATTTGAATCCGTCGTAAAAAGGACGTGTTTCTCTAGAACGCCGGTTCCCAAAATGTGTTCCGCGGATGGCCAAGAGTTGAGACAATTCAATTAAATTGTGCCGTAATGGATCAGATTATAAATCCTTTCAATGATGTGAACCGGGTTCGAATCCCATCAGTGGCTGGTCGATACGAATTCCGCATGCGGCTTTCTGGCATAAATTATCCTCAGTGGTAAACGGATCATGGGTTAGAGTCCCCTTGCAGTCAGGCTAACTGAGGGAGATTTTCCTCTTCTTGTAAAGCAAATTCGGGTTTGTTCCATCAAAAAGTTCTCCATGAAGGCAAATTTTTCCCAATGCTTGATCCAGGAGTTCTCTTGTCTTCTGGATTGGGTTCAAATTTACAAGGCTAAGGAGTTAAACATTAGAAATCGTTAACCCTAACAAATGGATCGGTCATGAAAGAAAATTCAATTAAATTAGTAACAATTTTTGAAACATACAATTACATTTATATCTAATCATTATTTATTTAATATTTCGATTATTTCTGCTAAATTATTCAAGCAAAATATCACTGGAAAAGTTAACAGTTTTTAAAAAGTAACTCAACTTTTGGAATTCTTTTAGTTTTGTTTCTCACCTTTATTTTTTCCATTTCACGTTTGCAACTTCGCGTTTTATAATTAAAATAGCCTTTGTTTCGTATCATTTGGGTCTGGCAAGCCTTGAAAATGAGTGCTCTTTTTGAGCGCGTGAAACATGTTGATTCTTATTTTCAATCAGTACAGCGAATTAAGTTTTTGATTAAGTAATATCCTACCACTTCAGTCTCGTTTTTTTTTAAATAAATCCACTCATATTTTCCAATAAACTTTTAATACTAAAAAAAAAACAAATTTAACTGTTAAAAAAAGTGTTTCTATAATAGCCACTTTCAATGTTTGTATTATTTGGTTTTTCTTCTTCTGGAATTCTGCTTATTTTATTCATTTTCATTGCTCATTTTATTCACTTATTCTAAATACAAATTCAGAACACATCCAGGATAATTCAACCATCTGACACAACACCTAATTTCAAAACTATTGTTGTTGAAAAGGTAACAAGAATTAATTCTTCACTTCAAAATTATTGGTAGTCTTTCTTTGTTTATTAAATTGGTGTTCAGTCACATGTGTCATTTAGAGTTCCGTAGCCTGAAAAAATTGGGAAACGCTGCGCTAGGAAAAATATGTTTTCTTATGATTTTATATCCTTTATGGCACCTGCAGCGTTTAATAAATTATTTATAATTCGCTCGAAATATTAAGATAGCACCATGGGCTAATCTTTAGATCAAAAAAGTAGTTGGTTATTCTATTTTTTTCTTTTTTAAATTTTGGAGTTTTTATTGGGTTCTATATACTCTTAAAAAAACCGCAGTTTCCGTGATGAAAAGCCGAGTAAAATGTCTTTTCTTATAATATTAACTCTTATCAATTTTTTTAAGTTACGAAATTAGACGAGAAAACGCGTTGTCTCTGAATAAACATAACACTTTTTTCGAAGCATTCGGATTCCTGACACTCAAATCTAGGGAGTAGCTGCAATCAAGGAAATATGATCTGAATATATTAGTCAGTTTAGTGACTGGAATCTCTCAGAGCGAAATGTATCAAATAATTCTTCTGAAATCAAATTTTAAAAATGCGAATTTTTCTAAAATTTGATATTTCAGAAAATTTTTTAACCATTTCGCTCAAATTTTTTAGTAATAAAAATTATTAACATTTGATAAAAACTACTTTTTGATAAAAGTTTTTCCTGAACGTGAAAGTTTACACTATGTTCGAAAAGTCGACACAGAGCATTTGGTTGATTGGTTCTAATGCCACTTGCCACGCGGGCAAGCCTGCTTGGTGAAACCGAGCAAATTTAAGGCAGAGTGTACGTTTCTTGTTTTTCAGTGGCGCCATCTATGGCCAATAATTCGACTTCTGCCACACCATACGTCGCACCCGTTTATAGGGCGGACCCATTCATACATCTATTCATTCATCCACAGATCGTAATTTTGACCTGAATTAGAGAACGATCGATCTCCAATCCAGTACCCCCAGAGGTAGTGATTTATTATAGGAACATAGAGGACTTTTGCGACTCGACAGATTTAACGTGCATCAGTCACTTTACACGGGAAGGCTTCGGCCGGCGGGGTTCGAACGGGGCTCTCGGATATGAGTCCAGCTCCCTACCGACCAGGCTATCCCGGCCCGATCATTTCTATTTTTCCATTATGACAAAAATCCCTCCTAGCTGTCTTGTGGATCCTAGTCCATGATGTTTTCCAAATAACACCTGCATTTTTTGGCCCCCTCTAGATGTTGATCGTCTCCATCTATAGTCCTTATTGCTCTCTCTATTTTCTTTATATATATATATATATATATATATAATTTTTTTAAAGGAAATACATATGTTTCTTTAATTGAATGCGTTGATAATTAAAATTTGAAAACTATTATTTGTCTTAACAATGAATTCTTTGTGGTTTCAGTTAAAACATGAATTTTCGTCAGAGGTTCGCTTTTCAGAAACTATTCAACATATTTCATTGTTCTGGAGGGATCTGGCAGACAGATCTTCGTTTTACCCAAATTATGACGAGAAAGTTCAAAAATTTTAATTTTTTCAAATTCATAATTTTTTATCTGAACGACTGGTTTCGTATAAATTTTCTATTTCAATATTCGCTGGTTTTTTATCATTATTTTAATTAATTTCCTTGTTAATGCTCATTACCCCATTGAAAGTAGAAATCGTCCTGTTGGGCAATCGCCCCGAGTCTGTTACCACTGCCTTAATGCATGCCCAGTTATGCGCTGACCAAGCACGTAGGTATAGTTTTTTCATGGAGGGGTGTTTTGTGATTGAGGAATTTATTAACTAGATGTAACTTAATTAAACCAGTTACATACATACAAGTGAACTCATTTTGGTTTTGATAAAATAATCTAATACAGAAATTTTCACTGTAAGCTTCCTTTAAAACTAAAAATCACAACCAATGATCTAAATGAGATCAAAATAAAGACATAAACGTCGCTTCCATTTGATTGGGAGATAAGCGACATTCAAATAAAAAGAACATTAAAACAAAATCACCGTTATTGTCAAAAATTCACGTATAAAATATCTATAAAAATTCATCTGTTCACCGCAAATTATAATGCGTTTAAGCAGCCAAAATAATATATAAAAAATGAATTCTTTATGAAGTAGAATATATGGGTAATTTTCAGAAAATACGACACATAGGAATTTTTTTTAAATTTTTTTAACCTTTTGGATTGGAATACTATATTTTTTAAAAAAAAAAAAATACTAGTTTATAAAGGTAACTCTAATTAATACCTTATAGAGAGCAATGTACAATAGTTAACAAGCATTTAGCAGTTTGCAATTATTCCTTGGCATTCAAGTACCAGAAAAATTACAATTTGTAATTTTATAGCTTTTACTTCCATGTTCCATTTCTTTTTAGTTAGTCTTTGTGCTATTAATCACAAGACTTTATTAAACAGCTCAGATAGAATAATATAGTTTATATTAATTATTTAGAGAACGCAGGAAAATGACAATGTGTAAAATCATTCCAAAAAGCTAATAATAATGGTGTTAAATAAACTTTAAAAAAATTGTCATTTTATTCTATGATATCAGATTTCAATAGCAGTTACATTAAATTGTCGCAATAACTCGTAGATATATGATATATTCGCAGAAGTCGGTAAATGAATAATCTTCGCACAAATTTTTCTTTTTGTTTATTTCAATAATATCCTGTTAAACTACGTTATTAAATAGAAGGTGTAAAACTTTAATAATATAACAAAAAATTGTTAATAAATACAAAAGATTAGATACAAAGCCTCAAAATATTTCGTAAATAAATTGAATGAAAAAACCCGTGTTTCGCAAGGTCGCGGACAATCAAATTTGGATTTTGATGGAGTGGCCGCGGGCATTTCAACATTTAAAGAATTACTTATCAAACTAAATTAAATTTTAAATGTCAGAGAAACAATTAATTATTTTAAGTTTGTTGACTTTAAAAACAAGTTTTCGTTACTTAATCAGTATAATGCATTATGTGTTTAAATGTTTTATACGCGCACACACACATAATATATATATTATAGTTAAGCAGGGTTGAAATATATATATATTTCAACTCCTGTCTAAGCTTCACCATAGAATGGAATATAATTAATATTCTTACCATTCTGATCTTAAATTTTTGTATCATGTATGACAATAATGACTTGATGATATTTTTTAAAGCAATTTCTACTTAAATTTTATTTTTAAAGAGATATAGATGTTACTCCTTACATTTTTAATAATCTTAAAACATTTTGCTAAACAAAGATTTTTTTTTTCATTAGTTTGTGTTGACGATAAATCATAATTAAGGCGTTGTACTTCAAGTCAAAGCATAAAATAACTTCAAACTCTTAGAATTAAAGTATTATTTTTAAGGTAGTTTACTCTTTTATTTAACTTGATTTCTTTTTTTATTCAGTGTCAGACTTAGTTTAGTGCAGCGTAATTATTGTTAATTTTATTTGCTTACACTGTTTGCACAAGATTGTGGTTAACAAATAAAAATTTTGAGATCACTTATGAAAAATTGAATGCACTTGCAATGATAAATTTTTCATATCTGTTTTGTGATTCGTTTTTAAGTGATCTGAATTTCAATAGAATTTTCCTAAGTTAAACATAAAATTATTCATTTAAAATTAAAGAAAACCAGCATTCATTATAAAAAATTACTAAGCAATTAATGTATAATCACTAAAAATAAACATTAAATGCATAATTTTTATTTAGTTCAGAACATGTTGTTACAATCTTAATTATACGGAAAATTTATAATTATGAAAAATATATTATTACGAAAAATGTATTATTGGTTAATAATTTTTTTCATTACAGGTTAGAAACTCTTCGATACTATTCTGATATTTTGTAATTTAAACTCATATTATTTAATAAGTGGGTGTAAAGGTTTCATGTTAATCTGTAGTGTTAGAGTAAAATATTCATTATTTACTAAATTTCAGTTGGCGTATATTTTTTTTAAAGATTTCTTCACAAGGTCTATTCATATAATAGCTAAAGAAAAAGGGGTCTCGACTCTGCCATAAATATATTTGAAATTAAGTAGACAAAAAAAAAAATCTATTTGAGCTGATTTAAATCATTCTTAGAAAGTACTGAATTGTTTTTTTAATTAACAATTTCAGTAATTTTTATGATAATTTAAAGGTTTGTTGACATTTGTTTTAATTTTATGAAGCTGTTATATATATCGCTACTTTTGATTATGCAATGAAGCTTTATCGTTTAAAATTTTTCAATATTATAAGTAACTTCCCTTGCAATAAGATCCCAAGAAGGGAAAGTTAGTAATAGAAAGTTTTTTTAATTTTCTAAAAAATAGTTAAACTTTACGTTACACTCAAACATTTATACTAAGATAGTTTAAATGATTAATTACTCTAAGCTATTCATTTATGAAATTTTTGTGTTTTATTATAAAATTAAATGTAACATAGATATTTCAATTCTGACTGAATTATAATAAATTTGTTTTAATTTTCAGTTTAAAATTTCAGAAGTTTTTAAGTTCGATTTCATAATCATAAAATAAGAACAAAAATTGTGAATTAAAAATAAAAATATGCATGAATAATCAAATTTACAAAATAAATCTATTTGTTGTACAGTTACATATATGCGGAAATATAAAAACATTATGAATGTTACATATATGCGGAAAGATTGATTTAATACAAATATTTGCTTACCTCCAATATTTTTGATTCAAGTTCTTTATATAGCCAATGAAAGATCACATTCTTATTTACAGAAACGGAATTACACAATACAAATTAAAAATTAACGAACGAAATTAACAAATAAAAATTAATCAGAAAGAAAATATAAAACGAAATTTTAAATAAAATGCTACATTAAACAAAAGGAAAAATCTAAAACTTAGAGCTTTTAGGATGAGTGTCTAAGACAAAGTTCCCAGACAGAATGACCGAAAAAATTGCCAAGGAAGTTTTTATGTCCTGAAAAGGTTAACATATACATGCAGTCCTAGAAATCCAAGAGAATTCTTTGTTTGAGGCATGCATTTTATGATCGTAAATAGTGTTTGTGTACATCAGATATTTTAAAAGGTAGATGAGATAAGATAGAACCCATTGGAAGAACATTTTCCCTTAATGAGCTGGGCTGGCTACTTTTCTGAGGGGAGAAGTTTTGTGGGTGGTAAATCAAGAGGAAAGGGATGCCATCTAATTTAATCACTGAAGATAAGCGTTTGTTGCTCTCTTGATGAATGGGTAGCAAAGAGGCAGCAGTGATTATTTTATTTCTGTTACTGACTAATAAAAGCCTCGAAATAGAATGTCATGGGAATTCTCCATTTTTTTCCCAGTAAATAAAATATTTAAAAATTTTGTAAAATTAAGGAAAAATTATTTATAGTATTAAAAAAAAAGAAACATTTCTCTGTACAATGGGGGGTGTTTGAACACCCTGAACACCCCTCTTACCTACGTCCCTGGGGCTGACAATCATTATTAGAAAGAAAATAAAAGCTATTATTCAGTTTATACTTGTCTGCTATAGCCTCCACTTCCTGGCGTGCCAACCGAGTAGGGGGGGGGGGCGGAGGGAACCGTCGAACTCTGAAATTTAAGCGAGGGGGCGAAGAATATGTTTTGCCCCTCCTGAAATGTAAACATTCGCCGCTAAAATAAAGTCACGTAAAATTGGTAATTTTAGAAAATAAAAACTTTTTTTTTTTAAATTTTGAAGTTATTTAAAGAAGAAAAAACTTAATTTCTTAACTTAATTTTCTTTTGAAACTTAATTAAAGGGCCAATAATGAGTTTTGCTCCTTCTAAAATTAGAAACAGAGTAAAAAAGATTTTTTTTTTCAAGTTTGAAGCGATTTTTTTAAGTAGAAAACTTTTTTTTACCCTGAAATTAAAGTAAGAAAGCAAATAACGTGCTTTGACTCTTTTAAAATTATCTTAGACATTCATTAAAATAATGCCAAGTTAAACTGATAATTTTTTTAAAAAAATTCAACCTTGAAGTTATTTTCGAAATTGAAAACTTTATTTTACTCTGAATTTTAATTGAGAGGGCGAACAATTTGATTCCCTCCTTCTGGACTTTCGACACTTGTGAAAATAAAGTAAAATAAATTGGTTACTAAAAAAAAAAAAAAAAAAAAGAAAAAAAAAAAGAAAAAAAAAAAAAAAAAAGAACTATTTATTTCAATTTGGAAGCTACTTTTTGAAAATAAAACTTTCTTTTGAAATTTAGTTTAAGGGCGAAGGATGTGTTTCGCTCTTTCTGAAATTTAGACATACATTATTGTCAAGTTTAATTAAGAAACTTAATAGAGAAAAAAAATTTTCCACTTAGAAGTGATAAAACTTTACTATCCTCTGAAATTAAAGTAAGCTGGCGAATAATATGATTCGTCCTTTCTAAAATTTAGGCATTCGTGAAAATAAAGTTAAATTGGTAATTTTAGAAAGAAAAAAAAAATTTTTTTTTCAACTTTATTTTCGCAAGACAAATACTGACGTGAAATATCCTCAGTGGTAGACAGATCATGGGTTGGAGTTCCCTTGTCGTCAGACTGGCTAACTATGGGAGGTTCTCGTGGTCTTCCTCTCCATGTAACGCAAATGCGGGTTAGTTCCATCAAAAAGTCCTCCACGAAGGTAAAATTTCTCCCAATGCTTGATCCAGCAGTTCCCTTGTCTTCTGGATTGGTTCAAAATTACAAGGCTATGGAGTTGAACATTAGTAGTCGTAAAGCCAAAAATTGGGTCGGTTGTTCAATGACGGTTATTAAATTAAATTAAATCGATTTTACAAATAGAATAGGCCAGAATAGACTGGTTGGTAGGGCACTGGGCCCATGTCCAGAAGTTCGTGGGTTCGACCCCCGCCGGCCAAAGACTCCCCGTCCAGTAAATGGTGACTGGTGCACGTTAAATCTGTCGGGTCACAAAGTCTTCTGTGTTCTTATAACAAATCATACCTCCGGGGGTACTGATCCAGGAGTTTCCTAGTCTTCTGGATTGGTTCAAAATTACAAGGATACAGAGTTGGACATTAGTAGTCGTAAACCCGAGAAAATTCGGTCGGCTGTTCAAGGACGGTTATAAAATATAAAATAGTTATTAAAACTTTTAGGAATATAATGCATTCACTAAAAATTAGTGGTAGCTCTCTCAATGCTGTAAAAACGCTTTATAATGTAATTAAAACATTTAAATTTAAATGAAATAAAATAATTATGTGAAATATAACGTATAAGTAATTAAAAAACTGTTCTGAATTAAAATATATGTTATTAACTATGAAAGTATCTATCAGAAATTAAAATCTAAACTGAAAATTAATAATTAACTTCATAAATACGATATTAAATGATTTTAGCTGTAAATTGAAATAAATTTTGCTCAGGTCTAGGCCTATTTTTTACTCAAGTGTATCATAAATATTATTTTTGAAGTGTTCAACAAATTACTTTTTTTTAATAATTTTCTTAATAAAAGGGTGAAAAATATGTCCGATTGAAAAAGAACTATCAAATTAAAACTACAGTAGATATAGTCGTAGAGAAAGTTCGATAAGTTCCTCCTCTGATGTTATGCTTACGAGGTGAACGTGCTTAATACAGGGTGTCTATAAAAGAACTCCGGGGTTTTAAAAATTCATATCTCACTAACTATAAAAGACAGCAAAATTTAGTCGATTTCTCTGAAAAGAGTAGCTCAAAAAGTTTTACTCATACCAATTGGGAATGCTTGTATCAACTGTTGGCGACGCTGCAGGGCGTTGACCTTGAAATGACGTCGCGAAATTTGAAATGATGGCTACTCCGCAACAAAAGGCTCAATGTGCTATTTGGCTCATAGAAACGAAGTCTTTAGTTACCGTACAAAGTGCAGAGAAAATTCGTGATGTTCAACATCTCAGGGAACGAATAGTCAATTGTGTGGCAACCGTCCCCCCAGACATGCTCGCCAGGACATGGGAAGAGGTAGAATACCGTTTAGACGTCTGTCGTGCCACTAACGGGGCGGGGCTCATATAGAACTTTACTAAGTGTAAAAAAAAACTTGAAAATGTAAGCTTTTCAGTCATGTATAAAACATGTATGTATGTTTTTTATTTCATTAAAATATTTTGCCTCAAAACCCCGGAGTTCTTTTATAGACACCCTGTATTCTAAGAAGTTTTATTGTTGTGATTTGTGTTTAAATGTACTCTTAATAATTTTACCATTCAAAAGAGTTTTATGTGATTTATAACAGGTCGTGTGAGCCTTAAACAAATTTAAGAATATCACAACATAAATAAAGGGTTTTCCATGTTTTGAATGTTATTTTGCTATATTAGTGTACAATAACCTCAACGACATCGAAAATGACCTGAAAACCCTGAAGATTAAAATTTGGAAGGGAGGTTGTCAGGGATATGAGTCGCTGGCTTTTGTCAGCTGCTGCGGCAGACAAGGCGTGCAAGGGGCTGTCACACCGACAAAGAAAAAGAAGTGTACAATATCACTGTAATGTTATTTTCAATTTCGTAATTGTAGCATAGCTTGCTAGTGGAGTTATCCAAATTCATTTCTTGTTTGCTTCGTTGAAATATAAATTGAAAGAACGCTTTATAATGTAATATTGGATGGCGCAACTCTCCACACGCTATTGGCGAAAGCATACATTGCCATAGGTAAAGAGTGCTGCGCTATGCCACCTATGTCCTGCAGTGGACTGTTTGTAAAGACACGGTTCCCAGTAGAACACCGAAGTCAAGCAAAACTGGCTGCAGTCAGTAAGCGGGTGGATCACCACTTTGATTAGTCTGAGTAGGGACTGAGGGTGAGCGGTATCGGTCCTCGTAAGACTGTTCTGTGGTAAAGTATTCGACTTCGTGCGCAGGCCGTCTGTCTACTAAAGCAGGTTAGCCATCCTCTCTGCAGAGGAATAGAATTGGGCATCTCTTCGTATCATCCTCAGAGATGTTTCCCAGATAGTTGCCAATAGCACATTACATACCTACGCCACCTATAGCTACTACGTCTCCACAAAGCTTTGAAAGCTTAAAGCTTGTTTTAAATTGCGCAGATATATGCAGCATTAAGTATCTTAGCAAAACAAAAAATTTGATCTCTTTCTGATTCAAGATTCTAGTTATTTAGTCTTTCTGAAATAAATATAGGACATTAAGTTTTCTGATAAATATAATTCCGAATTAGGATAAGTGCTCCTATTTTTAATGATTCAACTGATGAAAAGCAGGTTGAGTTGAATTTTTTATGTATTCTGTAATCAGCATTTGGGCATGGAACTGTTATCTTCATATTTCTTTTAATTATGGTATCTGAGTGATTTTTATTAATTCATTCTACTTTAATATGAAATCAAATTATAATATTAATTTGATTTCATATTAAAGGGGAAGAAATGTGAGTCGTTTGTAACAATTGTTACGAACCTAACTATTATTTTTTTATAGTAAATGATATGGATGGTGTTTTCAATAGAAATGTAAACAATAACAATCTCGAGCTCGGGACCTACTCTAGTTCCGGTTAAAAAGTTTGCAGCTGCTTACTACATGTTATTTTGATAGGCGATGTTTTCAAACGGATAATTTTGTTTTCAATAAAAGAAATGAATTAGATAATTTCTGAGCTCAAATCTGCCGTCTTTCATAAGATATTAATGTTATTATGTAATTCTGGGGAGTTTGGAGTAAAAATGTGTTTTAGTTATTTTGTTATTTATTATTAAAAAAGGTGACATGGTTGCTAGATTTTGAATAACTCTCTTTTTTGGCAGTCTTGATTTGGCCTCTTTCCATTTGTTTATTACTGTTTGTTCGTGTTGCAAGCTGTGCACCATCTTACGTTAGTGTTAGCACTTTTAGTATTGTAAACACAAGCATTGTTAGCATTGTAAACATAAGTAATCAAATACATTGTTTGCAAGAATCTCAAAACACAATGATGCCAAATGACTTTAAAATACAACTGAAACAGTAACCCGGAAATTTAGGCAGTCCCGAGCTTGCAGCGTTCCCTAGTGTAGAAAACACCATCCATAGTTACAAGTCAAATGACACTCATATCTTTTGAGAGGTCTGTCAAAAAATTTTATAAAACTATATATTTTTACTAAACTTTGCGTTAATTCATTAAAATTAAGAGCATAAAGTATTAAATTTAAATTTTTAAAAAGAAACTGGGTTTTAAAACAAAAAATATTGTGATGGATCTATTTTCAAGACGAAATATTGGTGTACAATTTCTTAAGGATATTTTTATATTGATGCCTGTTTAGTGCTAGTAAGTTTTTGTCAGCAGTGAACAAAATTGTCCGCTTTTTCTTTTGTAAACAACTAGTTTTATAATCATGCATCTAATGATTTGTTGCATTAATATAGTACATAGGTTATTCCCTACAAATTGGCTATTTCCAGGTAAGAACAACAACTACAAAAATTAATAATTTTCTGTAATAAGCTACAAGATAAGGTACTAAACAAAACAAAAATAGCAGTCTCGGTTATTATTAAAATAAAATGTTTTATTATTTTAAGTATTTATTAAAGTGAGTTTATGATAGCATAGTAAGAGAATAATAATTCTAGACACAAACATGTTTAAAATAATATTTTTAATGAACATGTTTAAGTACATCCTTAGTCCTTAATTGCTTTTTGAATTATATATTATCCATTACTGCCAAGTATTAACTGTAAAATATATATATATTATTTAATTGTATCAGCTATAAGTAATAAACATGCAAATAAATTATGGACTGCCAATTTTTAACAGGTTTTGATTAATTCCATCTTTTTTAACCACTAAGAACCTACTTTTTATCATGTTTTGGTAAAACTGGTTATTAAAATCTAACCTGAACCAAATAATTACAAACGTTATCTGAGTGTTTCAGCTATTGAAAAAGCGCTCAATTCCAAAAAGATCAGTTTTAGGAAACAACTCTAAAGGTAGAATCGTATTACTGAATAAAACGATTGGTATTAATTTCATTGAACTCAATAATTCTATTCAATTGTCTCTACGATTAACCACTGAACCAATAGAAGGTAGTAAAAAGTTTTTAAAAACTGAAATTGGAACCATTACATTAATGAATAAAAATTTACACATACCTTATTTGAAACATTTTAAATTTTAATTAAAAAATAATTTAGTTTGCATGGAATGCCAGATTTTCTCTCTTCATTAACATTACACTTATTGTTTTGGGTATAAACATTTTTCCTGCATTTATATTTTGTTTTGAAAAATGACTTAAGAGAATTCCATACCCTTAAGGAAACTTTTCATTGAAAGTTCTCTTTCATCTCCATAACTAATTTAAAGTGAAGAAAAAGTGAGTTCAGACAAACCTAGAGTAAGTTATCAAGTTTAAATCGCTGAAATTATTTTTTCTAAATTTAAAAATGCGAACAAATTATTGGAAGTAACCATTGCGTAATCAGAAGTTATCTTCTCATAACTTATTTTCATTTTGATACTTTTAATACTTTATGACCAGTATTTGAAACTTTATGACTTACTCTAGGTTTGTCTGAACTCACTTTTTCTTTCTTTTAAATAAGTTATTTTAAGGTGAAAGAGAATTTACAACGAAAAGTTTCCCATGTGGTCCTTTTAAGCATAATTTTGCATTTAATAGTATAAAAATAATTCTTGATCTTCTGTCAGCACTTACAATTGTTTGGACCAAAACTTAATGTTGCCTTCTATGTTTAATCATGACGTATACACACACATAACATTTAAGTAGTATTTACGTATGCAATTACTGGTAAGAAGATATTTAGACTAATAATTTCTTTACAATGACAATTTAATGAACATAATATAACTTTAATTATCGTAAATTAAGAAAATATTTTTGAAGAAATTATCCAGATAAGAAACAATGGGTCTACACCAATTATTTTCTGCTAACCTGGTATTTCTACTTATCAAATTATTTCCTGATAGCCTTTAAAGTTTGAGCCTATGTCAGTGATCAATTTGATTGTCATTCATTTTATTGATGCTGAATCTTTTTTTCAGATGCAGAATGTACTTTAAACCTTCCTTATATTGCGTCTACAAAGTGAGACTGAACTACTTATTCACACATTTTGCGAAAAGCTTACAAAAGCACCTGCCTCAAAAATGGCTGCAGTTTGCCTGATAGTGTAAGTTTTATTTTAATGCTAAGCTCTGAATATGTTTGGATATGTATATGAATCTGTTTATGCATCACTGTATTTTAAAAAAAGTTTTTGTTACAAATTCAGTGTGAAGGAGGATATAGACCCATACTTGTACAGTTTGTTTCTATAGTTGTGCCAATCCTGATTTTAAGACCTGTTTATTTGATCCAAGTTTTTGAACGAAAATTGTTTGAAACTGAGGAAAACTTGTTTTGTTTAAAACTTGAATCATGTAAACTAGGGATGCACAACCTTTTTGAGTGAAGGGCCACTTGACAACAGGTTGACTAACGAAGGACTGCACATGTATTTGGACATGTTAACAGCAAATGTAGTAATATTTATTTATACATTAGTGTTCTAATTTTTTTTTTATCAATAAACTTAGTAATATATTTGTAGAAAATTAAAGGTGTTCAAGTATTAAAATTCATTAAAAAATGAAAAACTAATACTTTTTTTAAAAAAAATTGCCATTTTTTATCATATCAAAAATAGATTTATCAAAATAAATAAATAAACATTGGAGAAAAGAAGTGCTTTTTTTTAAATCATATTTTGCAATACAAAAATTCATTTTAAAAATAGATTCTATTTAAAAAAAAAAACTACACTGCTCATTGAATGAAAGTAGGAAAAAATTTGGTACATAATTAAGTAATATAAATGTTAAATTCCAAGCATAACAGAGGGGAAATCACACAACTATTTTATTCTAAAATATATATTAAATATTTTTGAAAACAAAAAGGCTACTGGAACATGATACTTTAGGGTTTAATTAATTGGCATAAAATAATAAAAGATCCTCATAGTTAAATTGCAAGTTAATTAAAAGTACTTGTGACAGAGGGAACGAATGAAATCCCATATTTTTGACATGCAGTGTTATTTATGTTAAGATCTGTGATTTAGACCATCCGAAACATTATCTGTAACTTTTTTTAAAATTATCACATTTCAAGGTAGGTAAAATAAATTATTATAAGATTTTTAAAATTGCAAACACATTTTTTTCAAGACCAAATAATGCATTGTAACAGAGAGGACATGAAATGTAACAAAATTTGACAAAAAGTTAAAATGAAATATCATTATTATAAATTACTCTTCGGTTATTTAAAGTTAGAGTTGACATCACTGCTATAATTGAAAACCATGCTACATCTTTGTAGATATATTTGAAAGCTTTTATTTTACAAGACTGTGTTTAAAAAAAAAAAAAAAAAACAAGTGTTTGTTTCTTTCCCAATTTCAGTTATTTCGGCAACAATATTAACTACTAAATTTTTTCCTAGAGTTTTTTACAGTTACAAAACTATCTATTGCACAATGATTATAAAGTAAAAAGTCAATTGAGCGATTGTCACAAGTTGTTATATTTAGTAATTCTATATAATTATTAGGTAAACAACTATGATTTTTATAGTAAATTTACATTTTCGTGAATAGCATATACACATTTTATATGGTGTTTTACCTACACATAAAATATGGATAGGTCGTAGTACAGCAAACTTAGATTTGCAATTTTTTTGTTTGGATGGATCTGCTTTGATACTTGATAAAATTCCATCAAGGTGCACATTTGACTTTGTGGACTTTCTGTTCATTTTCTTTGACAATCATACACTCAGCTCTACCAGAAGTCTGGTAAGAAAGTTTATTAGATGAGTAGAAATTTATTACAAGCCTTTTTTGTTTCATCAGAAACTCGGTTACTAAGCTATTTCTTTTGTTTTGGTAGTAAGGTTATAGAATATGCGAAGAACAGTATAATGTTTTCTTGAATGTACATATAATGCATGGTTGATTTTTTTTAATACCTTTCCCCAATGCCTAAAGAATACTATAAAGAAAATATTCTTCCTCAATTTCTACTGCTTGTATCAGTGCATTTTTATTTTTCCTTTATCTTCATTTTTTTTTTCAATTTATCAATTTTTCTGTTAAGTTATTTTTTCAAAATACTTCTGTTATCATAAATTTTTGCTTCATATTCTTTATCTTTCTTCTCACAAATATCTTTATTTATCTGAGAGAATATAGAACATTCTAGTTCTATATTCTCTCATTCTTTCAGCTGCTGTTTTCCCCATACTGATTACTCACTTAAAAAACTTTTAACTATAAACTAAGTGCAATGTCAAATAAAAATTGCACAGCTTTGTATAAAAAGTGTGCTCTAATAGTGCAGGAACTGGTTTAAACTAATTGAATCGGGATGCATTAGCACCTGTTTACATTCCTAGAGTTCCTTAATGGTCAACTTATCAATTTTGCGTAACAGAGGAGGTATTTAGTTTTGTCCTCTCTGTTATAGGAGAAACTTTAAAATTTGTATTTTTTTTTTCTTCAAAAATGTAACATAGCATGCTTGTACTTAAGGACTTTATTGTAAGACCTTAAGAGAATAATTGTAACAGAGGGGACAAACATATTTTTGCGAATTTTTGACTTAAGCAATAAGAAAAATTTTTTTTTACAGTAATCACTGCATAATTAGACTAAGGAACAATTTATTTTACAATATAAATCAAGCTGTATGTAAAATCATAATATTTTTAATGACCTATTCTTCTTTAAAGGAGACAGTTTTTTTGGTAAAATAAGTCGAAATCATAAAGCCTATCTATTTATGATAAATTTTACTATACTCATGCATAACTCCAAAGAATAACATTTAAATTCATAAATTACAATGGATTTCCTTTACAATGATACCAAATACAAGGATATTGCTCAAACTTTAAAAATTCACTACTGGTTTCAGTTGGCATGGAATTCAACAAATACAAATTAAATACTTTAATTGAACAAAATTTATATGTCTTAAACAAAAGCCTAAAATGAAAACAAAACTGTTATATTTCAAAATAAAATCTAATTTTTATTTGGTAATGTACTTTATTATTTCTTTTTATTGATTATTCGATTTTTCTATATAGTAAATGTTTTCTTTTTTTAATTGAAAAAAATCACTTAACCAACAAAAAATCAAAATCAAAACTACAAACAGTGAGCTGTTTAAAAATTCATGTTTTTCGCCTCTTTATGAATTTCTCAGGTTCCAAAAATATATTAGGGGTATCCATTTATATTAAGGATGTAACGAGTATTTGGCCCTTTTGTCAAAAATTCAGTTGGTCGAAGGATCAGCCAAATATTAAGCAGAATAGTTTTTAGAAAAATAATTTTTTTTTTGAATTTGTATAAATATGATAAAGATAATATAAACTATATAGTATTGTTTATTATTAGATATATTTTTTACACAAATTTCTTAAATTTTAAAATCCCTGTTTCTGCACATGGCTAGCAAATTTATCATATACAAGACAAATGGAAAAACTAAATTTGAAGAATTGAAACTAGATTAGTTTACATTGAACCACAAGTTTTGGCTTTTTTTAAAAATATATATATATGTTTTCAGATAAGTAAATTTCATCATTTTTTCGATACTTTTAATTCTAAGAATTAAGAAGGATTTTTTTTTTCATTCTTGCTGGTTTCATTATAACTCAACATTTTAACAGAATGTCTCATACTATTAATTTATTATCACTTTTTCCCTGTGCTGTAATATGAATAACCAGTAACATAGAACTGTGATTTTCAATATTAAAGTTTTGTTTTAGGAAATTTAATTAACTTTCTTTTTGATTAACTTTTCCTTTTACAAGCATTTTTTTAATGAACATTATTACTTCATGAACATTATTACTTCATTACTTAGTAGTTGGAACATTACAATTTTCTTCTTCTAAGAATATGCTAATATAAAACATTTAAATTGAGATTTTCAGCATAAAATTTTCATTAAAAAAATTAAGAAAAGTTTTTGTTTATATCTAGCTGTTTTTTTCTTTTTAAGAAAAATTCTTTTTCATGGACTTTTTTATTGTAACGTGGCATTTTCAAGAGCATTTCCGTTACACTTAATTGTTTCTTTTTTTTTTTTTTACTCTTTCTAGTAATTTTGAGGCCTTAGAAAAGTAAAAAATTCCGTTAAATAAAAATAATAAATTAAAAAATGAAAACAAAATTTCTAATTTAAAGCAATTTCTTAAAAATCAAAACATATTGAGAAATTAGCAGATTTTAGAAAAAAAAAGAGGACAATTTCGCGGCAAGACCTGCAGCTCTAATCATGAGAGAAAATGAGAAATGTTGCATATTTTCATCTTCGTTAAATCGGATTACCTATTTCATAATATCAGTATTTTTAATTCATTGTTTCTATAGAGATTCATTTAGGGATTCTTAAAATATTCGTTGCATTGAAATTTTTGCTATTTTGGAATTTGACTATATATTTTCTTTGATGTAGATAATGTCTGGTGAGCTAAGCTTTATACTTATCTGAATTTAAATTTATTCTCCATTTTTTTGTATTGAGTATATTCTTCAATCATTAACAAAGTACCTAATGAAGAGTTGAATATAGTTAGTTACTATTTAAATAAAAATTAGTGTGTTTATTTTATTAGTGAGTTGGCTGCCAAAGTAAGGATTGAATTACTTGGAACTTACACTGAAGACAATGCTTCTCAAGTTGGAGATGATACTCATAAGTAAGCTATGTACATTCTTAAGTTTTTAGTGCATCACATAATTATAACACTATTTGAATTGAATGTGAATTAGTTCACTGTGGCAGAATTTTTTTAAGCCATCTGCAACAAAACTTTCTGGCACTGATATCTATCTGCAAGACACTTTTAATAATAGCAAACGTATCTGCTACTAATTTAAATTAGAAAAACGTTGTGTTTACAAAAAAAAACTATAATACTGAAGCATCTATTTTATCTTTCACGTAAGGCTAAATCTGAAAAGGGATTCAAGTTTTGTTGGTTTCGCGATGGTAAAATATTCCTGAGAAAATATGAATCGTCCAAAATATTATGTGTGAAATCATCTCAAGACCTTAATATTCCATCCAACTGAAGAAACATTTTTATCTGTGCCGGACTGCCTAAAAGTCGAAAATTTGGACGATCTAAATTATTTTTTTTACCTCAACCTGTAAGTTAAGCATTAATATTTTACATATAAATATTAGAAGTTTAAGAGGCAACTTTGATAATTTTATTTCACATATTTCTAGCACGATTGAAAATATAAGTGTTATAATTATGTCGAAAATCTGGATTTACCAAAATGAAACTAATTTTTACTCAATAGATGATTATAATTCATTCTTTAATTGCAGAAATAATAATCGCTCTGGCTGTGTTTGTGTTTTTATTAAAAGATGTCTTGATATTTCAGAGTTAGCTGTACATTTTGTTTCCGCAGAATCTATATTACTTTATTGCAAATCTTTAGATTTATTATTTCTATCTTTATATAGATCTCATGATTTTAGTGTTGATTTTTTTAATACTGAACTTAAAGTAATAATCTCTAAACTTAAATATCCTAATATAATACTGATGGGTGATATAAATATTGATATTCTAAGTGATGATTTTATTACTCATGAATATATTAATTTGTTATTCCAATTTGGATTTCAAAGTTATATAGACAAACCAACTAGAGTAAATTCCTCTTGAAATTGCATTGATCATGTCTTCGTAAAAACAAATAAATTTTCAATCAAATCCGGAATATTCATAAATGACATAAGCGATCATTATCCAACCTTTTGCAGTATTTATAACGATGAGGTAAATAAAATTAAGGAAACTGAAAATAAAATTTCAATCAACTATAATAAGCTCTATAATTATTTGTCAAATTACAAATTTAATTATAATCCTCAAGATTCTCTTGATCAACAATATCAAAGTTTTGTTTTCAAACTCAATAATTTAAAAAATAATTTTAAATATATGCGTAAATTAAACAAAAGAGCCAAAAATAACTGGATGACTAGTAATATCTTGATTTTAATTTGAAGAAAAGAAAAGCCATTTAAAAAAACTAGAAAATATCCATGGGATATTATTTACAAAACAGCATAGAACACTATAGTTTCTGAGCTTAAGAACTTAATTAAAACAGCAAAATCAGAATATTTCAAAAACAAATTTTTAAATTATGATTCAAATAAACAAAAATGGGATCTTGTAAATAGTTTTATTGGTAATCAGAGCAAATCACCTACTTTACCTGATATTTTAAACGACTATGAATCTTCTGATCAATTCAATAAATCATTTGCAAATGCTAACAGTACCTCAAACCTAAATTCAAACAGTTTTCAAATCTATATTTCACCAAGTTTAACCTCGTTTGTTTTCCTAGAATTGAATGATTGTGATGTACTTTACTTGATAAATTCTCTTTCTAATAAAAACTCCTATGACTATGACGGTATTAATGTAAAATTATTTAAACTATTTGCTCTCAACAATATAAATTTTATAACTAATTTCATCAATACCTCAATCAAGTCATCCATTTTTCCAACTTCTTTAAAAAGAGCAACCATAACTCCTATTTTTAAAACCGGCGATAAAAATTGCTTATCAAACTATATACCAATTTCTATATTACCTGTTTTTCCAAAATCATTGAAAAAGCTCTAGCTGATAAAATGAACAATTATGTAAAACATAAAAATTTTTTCTCTGAAAATCAACATGGATTTATTGAAGGCAAAAGTACAGAAAAAGCTCTTCTGGAATTTTTAAAATTTATCCATAATAGTATTGCTGAAAATAAGATAACAGTAGCTATATTTCTTGATATATCAAAAGCTTTCGATAATATCAATCACAATCTTTTAATCAAAAAATTAGAATTTGCTGGTTTCAGAGGAATTATTTTAAATTGGTTTATTTCATATCTTTCAAACAGAGAACATAGAGTAAAAATCCGAAGTAATTTTAGTAATTATATTTTTTCAAAACGTGGTGTTCCTCAAGGATCTATTCTAGGACCCTTATTGTTTATTATATTCATCAATGACTTTTGTCAACTCAAACTTTTTTGGTAAGATAATAACATATGCTGATGATTCCGTAATTTTGTATTCTTGCACTGATTTAAATCAACTAATTTTTCAAATTGAATCTGATTTACACATAATTTCAAAATGGTTTGCAGTAAATGACTTAAATTTAAATCTAAATAAAACTAAATACATTTATTTCAGTTAAAAAAAATCAGAAATTAACTTAAATTAAAAATTTCACTCTCTCTCCTGTAAAAGTACTAATGAAAATTGTCAATGCTACATTCTATAATCTGTAAATAATATCAAATATTTAGGACTATATATCGATTCTAATTTGAAATGGAAAACACATATTAACAATTTAATTAAAAAATTGCGTTTTGTTTTAGTTAAATTTTATCACCTTAGGAATGAAATTCATTTTAATTTTGTGAAAGCACTCTATTACTCCTGGTTTTATTCTTTAATTAATTATGGTGCAATAATATATAGCGGTGAATATAAAACTAATTTACTTCCTTTAATCTCAGTTCAGAATAAATGCTTCAAGATTGTTAATTCTCTAATTATTATAACTACTACTAATATATATACAAGAATTAATCTATTACCATTTCGCCATAATGTATTTTTTCGTATTTTACTCTATTTACACAACAATAAATTAATATGCAAATTAAAAACTAATGTGTCTGAAAGGAGACCAACTGAAATATATGAGATTCCCCACTTTACAAAAGAAAATTCACGAAAACAGTTTTTTTACTCAGCACCTAAATTATACAATAAATTACCGTTTCAGTTGCAAAACATCCAAATATATTCTTTTAAGCATGCTTTATTCAATTTGTTATGAACATTGACGATTTAGATCTATATTTTTCACTTTAAAGGAAGCATTTGATTTTTTTATACCAGTCTTGTGCCAATCCAAATGAATTTCTTATGTTACCTTTGTTATTTTTTTATATAGTTTCATGCATTTTTTTCTATTATTACAGTGTTCAACAATATATGATGTCTTATGATGAGCAAAATAATTTATAATTGTAATATCCCCCCCCCCCTTTTCTTTTTTTAAAATTTCTATTTTAAATTTATTGTATTACCTTTCTTTGTCGCCTGGACAGGGTTTTCCTCTTGGAGACGAATATATATTCTTTATATTTATGTGTTCGTTTTTGTTCCCAATAAAGTTATATTTGTGTTAAAAAATGAAAAAATTTAAAATATATATATACTTTTTTAACTGAACATGTAATAATTTTTTATTCTAATATTATGGGTGATATTCTCACATTTTGTTGGTGGCGAGCAGACAAATTATTTCCTTCGTCACATTTTGTAAATAATCATCGCAATAAAAATACTGAAATCCATAGTAGTAATTGCCGTAGAAAAGATCAAAGACGAAATCACACAAATCAGACTCCTCAAATGCATGTTTCGTTTCCAGATTAGGTTGTATTAAATAATATTGTATAAAAAGTATCAGGTTTAAAAACTATGGGGAAATCAATAGCAATAACTGCTAAAAATTAGATGGAATCAGTGCTTTGAAAAGTAAATACTCAAATGCATGATTCTAATACTTTTATTGTTTGAAATATATCGGGATATTTAAAAACCATGTGAAAGTCTATATCAATAACTGTCAAAAATTCAATCAAAACATTGCATCGATTTAAGATACTATTGGCCTAAATTGAATGCGCACAAAATTTCTTATCTAAATGCATGATTCAAATATTATGTGTAAGTTTCTGCAGAAAATAAAAGTAAATTTTTTTGTTCTTAAAAAGAAAAATCTTTCTGCAAGAACTCTGTAACAATCTGCGACAATGTCGCTGCGATTCTGCCACAGGGGATCAGTTATTGTTATAGATTTATATTTAGTTCTTAAAAATCATTATTGGAAAGAAGTAACTTGTTTTTTCCCAAAGTATGTAGGCCCTCGATATATCAATATGTATCTCTACAACAATATATTAATTTAGTCCCCAAAATATTGTTGTTACGAGGTTTTACTGTGTTAAATAAATGAATAAACTTTGAATTTTTACATTTGTTTGGATTTAGTGAGGATGACCTGAGAAAGAAAAAGATAAAGACTGCTTCAAATAATAAATTTTTCAATGAGTAGTTTTATTTCATATATATTTGTTTTACTTATTGACTTCAACAACTTAGTACTAAAGGTAGCTTGTTTAAAGAATAAATTATGGTTTAAAAGTTTTTAAAATATAATAGTTTGAAATCACAAACCAAAAGAATTATTCTTATTTATTTCATTAAAGATCAGATAAGAAATAAAATTGGGGAGTTTATGTATATGTTTTTTTTTTAAAGTTTCAACTTAATTATGTAATCCTTTGGAGTTTAATTTCTACAATTTTTTTTCTAGATAACTACTAAATATTCTATTTCTATTTAGTTTTTGTCCAAATCAAATCTAATTTGGCTAAATGAATTTGATATTCAGTTAAAAGTAAGCGTGTGTGTCTGCATCTTTTTGTTGTTTCGGTGAAATTCAGAATTTCATTTGGCAAATTTAAATTCCTCTAGGGTCTAAAGTGTATGTTCCTGGTACCCTTATTTAATGACACCCACCTGTTCCAAATTTCAATAGTGTCGACTAAAATCAGAATTATTACTTCATAAATGGGCTTGCTGCTCACCTCCATAGACTCTAGATCTTTCCCGATCCAAACAGTGTCGTGCACAGGGAGGACTCCCCAACCGAATGCTTTGGTGAGATTCTTGCCCTCTCATATGCAACTCTTCTCCCTTTTGTGAGATATTCTCAATTAAAGGTTTCATTTTCCACCCTGGGAAATCGAACCTTAAAATCTCTCGATCTATGATGGCTATTATAATCAAAAAAAGAGTTCTTTGTCAGAAACTAGTTATTTTGTCATGATCATGCAAAGTCTTTGAAAATTATTTTGCATTTCGTTAATACATATGTTGCTTAAAATATTTTTAGTGCTTAAAAAGTCCTTAAAAGGTGCTTATTTTTTGTTGAAAGATTTGGCTACTAACCCTGAAAAAAATTATGTCAAATACGAAACTTGTATGGTATATAAATTTTTATAGATTTTTTGCACTCAAATATTTTAGGGTTTTTCACTTAGTGTCACAATTACCCCTGCTTAGTACATTAATTACCAAAAATTTTGTTGAGTACTTAATATTGAATAATGGATTTTATACTTGTGTTGTTTCAAGTTTATCTACTTATGAAAAAATTAAAATGAAAAATAATTTCAGAAGAATTTAAAGAATTTTTAAATTACTAAGCTTTTGTTTTCAGCAGAGCGTAAGAATTTGAAAAGGTTTTTCCTTTCATTTTTGCTTGTGCAAAAATTCTATGCTGTTTTTTATAATTATCAAAAGTATTTCATTATTTAAACTTTAGATTTTATATAATGCTAACAATGCCTGGATGAATATTTTTGGATTATTTTTTATCAAGACATGAAATGACACTAAAAATTTACTCATTGGTTTGATTTTTATTGTTATTTCATATTCATACTTAGTTATTAATTTTTTTTTTCAGAAATGAGTGCTTTATGTTTTAATGAAAATTGTTTTGAAAATTATTTCACAGGTATTTATTTGCACAAGGAAAGCAAGTTTGGAAAAAATGGGAAAAAAAAGATTTTTTTTGCTGATCCAGGTGGGTGTTTTTATTGTTTATAAAAATGTCTTAAGATGCTCACTGATCCATGACTAATCAGTTGTAAAAAAATATTAAAACATAAAAGTTTGGAAATTTTCAAATTCTTGTGCTATTTTTTCTATTATATTGTAGCAGTTACATATAAATTGTGAGAGACTGTTTTTCAAATAAATTTTTATTTTATGAGAATAACTATGATTTTTAACAACTTTAATTTTTATTGTTATGTGTTACTGGCAATTAGATATAAACAAAACATTTTTAAAGAACATTGCACTTACAAAAGGGAACATCACCATTTGGAAACACACTGTAGACTAAACACTTACTGGCTAATTTTGACAATTAGATAGAAATGTTGTCTAAATATCACCAGTACAGCCATATATCATTAAGAAAATTACATTAAACTCATTTTTTAAACTATTCTGGTTTGAAAATAATTGTTAGTTTAAACTGTTTCAGATTTGAAAAAACTTGCTATTGTCTAATTATTTGCTTTTTAATTTATGAATAATTTAGGAGAATAGTATTTAGTTTTAATATTTTTCAAATGTGAGTTTTGAAAAACGAAAGTAAAACTAAAACAAAATATATCTATTAGCTTTTATTATTAATATAATGACTTGCATTTTTTGTGTATGTTATGTTCAAACTTGTATTTGTTCCCCCCCCCCTCCCTCTAAGTAATAGAGGAATATCAAATTCTTGCTATATAGTATATTATTTATAGTCTGTTATATCCCTGTGTTATATTAGCATCAGTATCAATTCAATAAAAATATCGATGTTTTCTAAAAAAAAATTATCATGCAAAATATTTAGACCATATATCTTGTTTAGTTATAATCTTTTTTCAATTTATTAAACTTATGCATGTGTCTTTCTTTAATATTATTTTTTCTATTACAAGTTATCCACAGTATAATTTTGCAATGTGCAGTTACAGAGAAAAGAAGTCAGAACCTACGGAAATGGTGTACTGTAGATTTTGTTGAACTAGTGCTTGGCAATATGTTTTCTATGTTTTACTTTATTTACTTAGTTTTCTAGTTTGTATTTAATTAATATGCGTAAACTCCAATAACTAAACTTCTGTATCTTACAAATTATTCTAAATAATTTGTACAACCAATTTGATAGACCTTTAACTGAAACGAAAAAAAATAAGAATATAACACGATTATTACACTAAACTACTAATCTGAAAAAATTAACAAGCTTACAAGATTTTAAGCTTTAGCGATTAAAACTCAACATAATTCTTGTTGGATTTTTCTTATTCTGGTCTATTTTGAATAAAGAGTTTTCAGTGCAAAACAGTGCTGAACTGCACACTCAGTGGAATGGTGGTCATAGTGTAACTTAACAAATATGAACTCTAGTAGAAAACAAGCAGGAATGGGGTTAATCAGACCGTAATTTTTTTTTAGAAACATTTTATTTGTAACAAATGTCCTATATGTGAACTATATTGAATTTTTTACTTACTTTCGATATGAAATATGCTCATTTTGTTATTAAAAAAATTGGCATTAGTTTTGTGTATTATGAAATCCGATTTAAACTAATAAGATTGGTATAAATTTTTTTTAAAACCGTTGTTGAACAGCTGACCCAAGTTTTTGGGTCCATTTCTGCTAATATTCAACTTCATAGCCTTGTAATTTTGAACCAATCCTGAAGATAAGGAACCTCCTAATTAAGTACCCCCAGAAGTATGATTTGTAATGGGAACATGGTGGACTTTGTAACTCGACACATTTAACTTCCGTCAGTCACTATTTACTACACCGGGAGTCTTTGTCTGGCGGGGATCAAACCCATGACCTCTGGGACATGGGCCCATAATCCTACCTACTAGGCTATCCCGGCCTTTGGTATAAATTGTGTCATTTTTTGGAGTGCAATTTGTTTTTGGGTTTGTTCAGTTTGAAATAAACTAATTTATTGTTCAGATTGTTTTTGTCTCATTGGCTCTAGGATCTGAGATGAATCACCAGTTAATGTTTCATAATAAAATTAATCTTTGTTAATGTGATAGTGGTTTTCAAAAATTACTTGTATTTAATGGTGTTCTAACTATTTTTGCTACCTTTTCATTTAAGCAAAAGTGTCATCTGAAATATGTTACTGTTGTCTGGAGAAAATCTGTTGCTGTAATATTTTTATTAAACTTATTGAAATTCAAAAAAAGAATGAAGCAAATTGAGCATTTAGGGCAACATCAGTTAGTGCAGAAAATAAATGCATCTCTGAACAAGCATCTACTTTTGTTTGAATAAAATCTCTTTGTACTTATAGGATTTAATTTATTATTTCCCTTTTCTTGTTTTGTTTAATGCTACTTCAAATTTCAGATCTTAAAGGTTTGAGTTTTTTCTTCAATGCGGTTAAAGAAGGTGATAGCTTACTTTATGCCAGTGACGATGAAAATAGTGCCATCTATGGGTCATGGCTATGTACAGGGCTACAGGACAATGTCATAAACCAACTCCTCTTGTTCAACCTCAAACCAGCAAAAACTCTACCATATCTAGATTACAAGAAGGTATGTAGCAATATTTGGCTTCAAAAATTAGCTCAAATGATTAAATCTTTAAAAAAAAAACTGAAGAGTAAATATTTTGGAGAAAGGATATAAGTACTTTCCAATTATTTTCAGATAGCTCTCATCCCACAAAAAATTTTTTTAATTTTTGTATCTACTGATGAGATAGATACAAAACTATTTTAGTAGAAAAATATATGTGAGTATAAATATATGTGAATTTTCTATTTTATGTTCTGAGCTTCAAAAACAAATATGGTAAGTAAAATATACCAATTTGATAGCACTTTTGTGTGAATAAAAATGTTGAAAGTTGTAAGTGTTCTAAGGTTCTACAATCAATTTTTTTTATTAGACAGCAAATTTAATGAAATCAGAGCTCCCACGGTCCTTAAAAACTGCTTAATTTTTATTTTGGAAAGTAAGGGCCCTTGAAAGTACTTAATTTTGATACAAAGGTTTTAAAAGTCCTTAATTTTTCAGTATCACTATGGTTGATAGGAACAATTTTTCAGTTCAATTTTTTAAAACAAAATGCCGTTCTTTTATAATTTAGAATTAGACCATGCATAGAGGGTAAAGTATTTTAGAGAGACAAAAATGAATGTGTGGGAGGGGGTTATGGCAAGGGGAAGAAAGCATGTACTTTCATTATTGTATTGGTTCTTTCGTTAATGTATTCTGCATTTTGCCTGGAATGATACTCTATGAGGAGAGTGAAGCATTCTAAAAAAAACGATTTGTGTGGACGTGGGGGATACTGCACATGGAGGAGATAGTGCTTTTTTGGAGAGATTGCAGTTTTAAGGTATCTTTTGTAAAAGGAAACCTATATAAAAGATTATAAACTCAGGTTTTCACCGAGGTGGAATTCAATCATTTATCAATTATGCTTATCAATTCATTAATGAAATTTAATAGTTTTTTTTTAATTAAAAGTTTCTTAGTGAAAGTATTTCTTAATCACTGTATCGGTTATCAAAATATATTTGCAATTGTTAAAATATATAATAATTCATTTAAATATGTTTTTAACTTAAAATTAAATATAACTGATATGTATTACACTTTTTAATGTCTTGCTTTCTATTTATATTGCTTGAATATAAATATTCGAGCATACTTGTTATTTTATCCTTATTTTTTAATTGAAAACAATATTTTGAGTTTAAGGAAAAATTTTTACTGTAAGAGAAAAACAAGAAGTAATGCCAATTAAAAGAATATATATTTTCTTATTAAAAGAATATATATTACAATATATTTGCTTCCTTTTAAAATTCATGGTTTAAAATTATACAACTAGGCTTGGTCATTAGTATATTGTAATAATTTGTATAATTATGGCTACTCGAAAGGATAAATTATGACTTTGTTAAGCATTTTATAATAAAATGGTTCAATTTTGTAATTATTCACTAAGTTTGAAAACAAAAAATTTACATTAAATTGAAATGTACAGTAAATTCTTCGAAAGTTAGTTTATCTTTTTTTTAAAAAAATATTGTTCTTTGTGCTTTCTTTTTCTTTAGACTTTTAAAGGTTTAGTTATTAATGCAAATTAATACGAAAAAGGAATTAAAAAGTTAAAATCTACTTGCAAGGTAGTAGATTTAGACCTTTATATGTGGTGCCATAAATTTTGAGTTCTTTTAAAAAAGTATAATTTTCTTCATACCTTGTCTAATTGCATCAATACATCTTTGTTTTCAGTAATATTAATTTTCTTTATAGCATTATTGTTTATGTATAATTCATTATAATATACTTTTTTCATTTCAAAATAATATAAATTACATTTCAGTACTTGGTAATGTATATATATATATATATATATATATATATATATATATATATATATATATATATATATATATATATATATATATATACAAATGGGTGACAAAATAATACGAACACCTGTGAAATATCAGAAAATCTTTATTAATAGGGAGTTGGGCCACCCTTTGACTGAATTACAGATTTAATACGACGTGGGATCGATGCATAAAGGTCATGGACAACGTTTAAAGGAATATTAAGCCATTCCTCTTGCAAAGCGGCCTCTAGTTCCAAAAGATTTGATGGAGGTGGGAATCGGGAACGAAATTTAGACTCCAAATATTGCCACAAATGTTCAATAATATTTAAGTCCGGATACTGAGGGGGCCATGCGAGATGCTCAACTTTATTGTAATGCTCTTCGAACCATGTTTGAACGCACCTAGCGGTGTGGATAGGGGCGTTGTCGTCTTGAAAAATCGGTCTCTCTCCAAGGAATACAGTCTGTACAGAAGAATGAACTTGATCCGCTAGAACGCTTAGATAGTCATTAGATTTGATTCTCCCATGCAGACGTACTAGTGGCTCAAGACCACGCTAAGATATCACACCCCAAACCATAATGGAGCCTCCTCCATATTTCACAGTTGGTAAGAGGCATTCAGGATCAAACGCTTCTTTGGGTGATCTCCAGGCATAAACGCTTCCGGTGATCTGAAATAAGGTGAAGGATGATTCATCGGACAATATTACCTGCTGCCATTGCTGTGGGGACCAGCCTTTGTGACCTCTACACCACTGACAGCGCTTGAAAGCATTGGTTGCTGTCACCAAGGGTTTACGAATTGCCACTCTCCCATAAATGTTCGCTGCATGAAGTTCTCTTTGAACAGCTCTTTTTGAAACAGGGTCCTGAAGATGACTGTTCATGTCTGATGTTATCTCGGATAACGATTGCTTGTGTTTTCGAGCTACAACGCGCTGCAAGACACGTCTATTCCTATCATCAAGCTTTGACTTTCGGCCACTGTTTTGCTTTGAAGACTTCGTCTTACCTTCTTTCATGTATGCTGTCATAACGGCTGATACAGTACTTCTTGCAAACCCCAAAAATTTTGCTGTTTCTGTCATCGATGCTTCACTTAAACGCGCCCCAACAATCATCCCTATTTGGAATTCTGACAGGTCAGACATTTCACCTCATAAAAGATAGTTAGATAAACTCATGCAACACAGGTGACTAATGTTGAGAGACTGAAAGCTTCCTCTTCACGCTCACTAGGTGGCAGACTTCTGTTGCAGGTGGCGCGGCTGTACTGCAGGTGTGAAATAAGTCACACTTTTTCACAGGTGTTCGTATTATTTTGTCACCCATCTGTATATATATATTTAAATACAAAACAAAAATTATTTTTTTAAAAATATCTTATGATAAAATGGCTCACGCACACACATCACTTATTGAGTCTTATGCCACTTTTGCATCTTAGTTTTCTTTCTTACATTAATTAGTCTTATTAAAGTTTTTTATATGTTTAACAAGATGATTTAGTAATTTGTAGTTGGATAGAGAATTTCTTAATATATAACTAATTGCCCTTTCTTATTTTGCTTCCTTCGCGTAAACAATGTGGAGTTTTTTTCCGGTCTGAAGAACTATTTAAACAGTTCTCTTTTAAATATTATTATTTGTATGAACTGTTACATTAGAGGATAGCTTATTTTTATGATAGGTTCACTACAGAATTTTTACTTCTGTGAAAAATTTATTTATTCACAAACATGAGAATAACATAAAATAAATCATTAGCAACACAAAAATCAGAAAGAGTTTTAAAAAATAACAGTTTCTGTGCTATTAGCAAATCTCAATCTCAATATAATAAATTTAGATGCTTGGTTATAGTACTAAAATAAGCAAACACTAGACTAAATATTTTTAAAAGACTGACGCTTGCCTTTCAAAATTCTTTTTTACATAATATTCATTATTTCTATTTACTACCAGCAGAAAGATTACCCTACTTTTCTTGAATACAAGGGCAACATATTAGGAAAAAGATTTTTGCAATAATCATAGAATTTAAGTTATAGAGTAATAAAATTTATAACATACTTATAGCAAGTCTATGTTAAAAAATAAATTGCTTTAAGTTAAGGGCAGGAAATTTATTGTATCTCTTAAATAAATCTTTCTTCAATTTAATACGCCTCCATATTTCAATTACTCTGTATAATGTACTAAATTTCCCAAAAAATTTTAAAAAAATATGTTTTTCAAAAAAATTTGGTACATGCAAATGGTAAAGATACCACTTTTAATTGATTTATTGAATTTTTATACCAAATGCTATTGTTTTATCATTTTCCTTCAATAAATGCTTACTCCTAATTTGAAATTTTTTATGAATACATTATCAGTTATTTGACATTTTATTAGTTCTCACATAGTTTATTTATTTGCTGTTTAGACTTATATGTCAAACTGAAAGATTGTTGGAGAAAAAAGAGGAAAAACTTTGCATTAAAGTGCTGCAAACTTTTAAAGAAATGATGTCATTAGACCCAGACTATGGAGAACAGGTATGTTTAGTCTTAACTATCTACTTACAAGGGCAGTAATTAACCAGTAACTTTTGATTCTTATTTGTTCCTATTATAAATGGTTATGAAAGCTTAAGTTCTGATAACGACCAAGTGTGTTTTTTTTTTATTCATTGTTCTGCTTTTATTATACTAATAGATTACAAAGTTTGTCATCATTGCAAATTATTGGTTTCTTTTTGTTTCGTGTCAAGTTTCAGAAAAATATTAAACAAATCTTCACTTCGATTTTCATTATTATTACATGGTGCGTAGCGTTTTTAAAAAGGACTTAAAGGTGCTTATTTTCGTTTTTTAAAATCCCTTGAAGGTGCTTTTTTCATTGGGTGTTTTTAAAAAGTGCTTAATATCCCGAAAATGAACTTTTTTTCTTTCTTTACCATGTCGACTTTCGCGCGTTATGCAAAAGCATGCTTTTCACATTGTTCTATTCAACGTCTTCACAATTCATCCAATCACAATCTATTTCGGCTTCCTGTCGGTCCATAGGGTCTGAAAGCACCAATCATTTTACATGTTTGATGAAATATTTGATAGTACATGTCTACTTAATACCCAAATAGAAAAGGTTTTGAATCATTGCCATTTTAGCATTTGAACACAGCTGATTTCTGCTCCTTTGCCATTCAACTCAATGACACTCCTTCAATGTGTATAGGTTGTTATCTCAAACTTTTTAATCAAACATATTATTTTTCAACTCAAATACTTTTTTTATTTAAAAGATGTCAATTAAGTGATTTTTTTTTATTACTATAAAAATTATGTTATTGCAGATTACTAAAACTTAACAAACTGTTATACCTGCTTAACACACTTTACTTTTACTTGAATTACTCTTATATTTTTTTCCCCAACAGATTGTCACAACTTTTTTTTTATATTTTATTATTTACCTTTAAATTATTCTTTTTATATTTATATATATTTTTTAATTATTTTATTTAAGTGTGTTGATTGTGAACCAAATTTTTCTTTTATCTGGTGCATGAAATTCTGGTGAGTATGATGCTTTTGTAGCATATAGGCTTTGTTCTTGTCTTCTGTGGCCTTTCTGCAATCATTGTCAAACCACTCATTTCGGGTTCGTCGTTCCAGATCTGGAATAGCTTCACATGCAGATGTCGAAATGTTATCTTTTATTGCGTACCAGTCAAAAGTGAAGCCTGGTTTCCCTTTTTGTTCACCAATTCAATTGGAGAATTTAATTTTATATTCCTTAAGAATGTTTTGATCATTTAATTTAGAAATGTCAGGTTTGAAATCTCTGATTTCTCTCCTGTGATAGAAATTCTTACATAATAGGAGTCTGACTTTGGATATCACAAGGACATTGTCGTGTCGACATTCGCTCCCCTAAAACTTCTCACGTCCATCACATTGCTACGGTGTCTCGTGTCCACAAGTATATGATCCATCTAGTTAAGAGTTAACCCATCAGGGGCCAGCCAAGTATGCTTGTGTATATCTTTATGTGGGAATGCCGTGCTTGTGATGAACAGATTTTCCGACACAGCAAAGTCAAAACTTCTCTGTCCGTTAGTATCGAAGTGAAGGCTTTCATCACGGGATCTAACAAATCCTTCCCTGCCGATCTTATCATTGAAGTCCCCAATTACCGTCTTCATGTCCTGTGTGTGCAGGGCAGGGCTCTTCATCAACAGGTCGTAAAATAAGTCCTTTTCCGCATAGTCTTTCTCTTCAGTCGGTGCATGAGCACAAATCTGGGTTATGTTGTAATGTCTTCCTTTCAGTCTTATCTTACAGAGTCTCATGCTTATAACCTGAAAGTCAATGACTGCCCTACTCAGTCTTTTGTTCACAATGAAACCGACACCAAAATGGTGTGATTTGTCATGCCAGCTGTAATATACTCTGCATTCCCTTTTTTATCAAAAACGCCTTTTCCCAACCATCTGATTTCCTGAACTGCAAGGATATTTAGCTTATAGTCATGGTCTAGCTTATTGCAAGGTTATCCCTTCCCATGCAGAGTCGTCTAGGTAAAACAGAGCCCGGTATATGCACATTGTTGAGGTTTCTGAACTGGAGGTCTTTTACAGGGTGGGGTAGTTGGCCCCACACCCAACCCCTAACATAGAGGACCAGTTCCCTAATATAATCCCCAGGGGCAGTGTGCCCGGCTATACCCCCGGACGCTGATGCCCTAGCTGACCCAACTCACAAAAACTCGACGGTAATTGCAATTAAAAAACTATGGCATAAAGGTATTACTCTTAATTGGACTAGAGCTCATGTGGGGAGGCGGATCGGGCAGCCAAGGAAGCCATCAGTCTCGACCGAGTGGATTTCACTGCCCAACTAACCCAAGTACAGGTCAAGTCGATAATAAATTAATGTGTCATGACACGGTGAAAAAGCGAATGGACAAACAATACTAAAAGTCGTCAAACTTGTACATTTTTTAAAGATCCAAGGGTCACCAGACTGCAGGCAGATTTTTACCTAAATCAATTTCTTACAGGCCATGGCGTGTTTGGTAATCATCAATACCCCCTTTTCGGGAAATCCCCAAACTGTAACTTCTGTGGTGAATTCCAGGATATTAAACATCTATTACTTGATTGCCCGGAATTCCAGGCGCTAATCAGGCCTGCAGGAATACTATCAAATACATCATCAAAGTGACCCTAAAGAACATTTTAGACTTTACGTAAACTATAATACTTGAACTATTACTTCTGAACTTAGACTGTCCCTCCATTGTGCCAACAATTTTAACTTTTTACTTATTGATTTTAACTATTGACTTTTAAAACTTTACACCTGCTTTTATCATCTTATCTGTCTACACTACGATGTTAGTTTTTTATTTGTTGAGTTTCATATGATTCGTCAATTTAAAGTTTTACTATTTCACCCAAGTTTTAATTTCTTATAGATTTTAAAATTGCTCATTTTAGCATTTGATGTTAAATTACTTTTAGAATTTTACTTGTTTTGGGGCTTTTCCCAGGTTTTAAATTTCTCTTTTGTTCTATAGCTTAATATTTATCTTACTCGCCCACCATGTTCATGGGCTGTTGCCATTTTTTACGTATCTTGTGTATTTTATGATTTGTATATCTTTTTGGATTTACATAAACATTTTCCCGTATGCCCTAAATTTGGGCAGGTCAGGGTAAATTTTCATACCCCCGGATGCTTTAGTCGCCTTTAACGACATGTATGAGCTACATTGAAACTATTCTTTCTCACCAGGTCTCCACACAGGTGTTTCTTATTATATTCTTTATTTTAGAATAATTCTATGAAACATATCAATTATATAAATATTGCTATTTATTTATTTGTTAGAAAATTTCTGAGACAAAACTTTTGTTTTGGTATATTTATTTGTTATATTATTGTAATATTCTTAAATGTATATATATTTTTTTTTTTGCTTTGATAATTCCCTTCTGCATTTCTGCTGATGCTATTTTTTTATTAGTTTCTATAAAAGCATAATTACATCTGTAATATTTTTATTTGATATAAATAAGGAATCTGCCAGGTTTTTTTTAAATACAGGGTATCTGCGCACCTGGAAAGTCATGGAAATTCATGAATTTTGGTATTGAGCAAAATTTGTCATGGTTTTAACTAATTTTTTTTAAAAAAAATCATGAAACGTCATGGATTTAGGTTGCCGATTAAATTTTTTAAGTGGAATTTACCCCCCCCCCAATTTCATAGTGTTCCGAATATCTGAATTTGTAACAAAATTCCCACTCACCACTCCCATATTTGATTAAAATATAAAATGTTTTTATCGTGTTCTATAAAAATTATGGTATTCTTTCAAAAAATTAAAGGAAAAACATCATTTCTGGAGCGAATTATCTTTGAAACTTCTGTGATTTCAGAATTTTTGTTATTATTTTTATTTTATCAATTTAAAATTTTACCTGAAGGCAAGCCAGTAATTGGTAAATTTTTTTATTCCAAAATGTAAACAAAAAATTCAGGAGTATTCTTTTATTTTCCGATGAACAAGAAAAGTATCTTTCGAATGTAATTCTGCCGAAGAAAAAAATTATTCACTTTTGTATTTTTTCAGCTATTTTATGGCTTTAACTCTTTCTTTACACTGTTTTTTAAATTTAAAATCTATAAATATGAAGAGGCAGAGTATAATAACTTTGGTTTGACATTGAAATAGTAGGTATTACCATTTCAATAAATGTTTTTATAATGCTGTTTTAAATTTATTGTTGTGTTTTTGTCAGAGAAAATAGTAACTTCGTTAAGTCATGAATTTGAAATTTATTAAATGTAACAGATACCCTGGTAAATATTTTTCTAATTAGTTATTTTTACTTCATCATATTGTGTTGTATTTTGTCTTTTCAACAATAGTCATCATCACGACAATCCCTTAATTTCTGTTAAGCTTCGCGCTCCCATGCCACAGGTTCTGGGTTCGATCCTCGGGCCGGGCAAGGTTGACTCATCCTTTCAGTGGGTCGATAAATGAGTACCAAGCATGCTTGGGGGCTAAACACTGGGGGGTTCGCATTCGACTGACCACCTAGCCGCAACATCTTGCTTCTGCACCCCTGAGCCCAAGGTTAAGAAAACTGAGATGGGCACAGTAGGCCTTGGCCCTTTATGGGCTGTTGTGTCACTGAGTTTAGTTTAGTTTTGAATTGCAGCATTAAGAGTTTTAAAAAAACAATACTGGAGATTAAAGCACATTAATCAATGAATGCAGTCAATAATATTTATTGTTTCAAATCGATAATAATTAAGTTAAAATGTCTGAGTATAGAATATAAGATTAAAATAGTTTCATTTAATATTTCCGTTATATTTATTCAATATGTTATAAGACATTTATTTCACAAAATTTTGATATTTTTCCTTTTCCTAATAGTTTTGTATCAAACTCTTTTTAGGGGCTCATACCCACATTGCTCTTGAAGAAATTTTAGCCGAAAAGGCTGAAAAAGCAAAAGATGCCGAAGAAAACAAACTTCCCCAAGAAGTAGTTCTGAAGCAGCCTATTTTAAGATTCTTACAACTCTTGTGTGAAAACCATAATTATGATTTGCAAGTAAGTGCATATTTTCATAGCACAGATTATTAATGAAAAAAAGGATAAATTAAATAAAAATTCAAAGTAAAAATATTCCTTAGCTCCTTATTTAGTATTAATATGTTTTACGGGAGACATAAGTTTAGCTCATTAAATTTGGATGTAGCTTCGTAGCTATAGATTGAGTGGTGTTTAGTTTTGTTTATTTAGTAATTATAGTTAAATTTCAAAGTGAAATTGAGAAAGTTTGTTTTATCCAAAAAGGCTGTTGAAGTAGTAAATCAATTATCTTAAATATTTGACTTATTTTAAATTTACAGGTTGCGGTGTGCTTATTTATCTTCAAATATATATTGTAAAGAACTGCATTTTTATTCACTCTTTATCTGAAACAACTCACTATATTGTGATAGACTTCAAATAATTATATGCATTGTGACTTTTTAAAAAGATTTCCTTGCATCTTTCATAGTCATCATTTAGTTATGTTGAACCCTTGTGTTGGTTATTTGTATACAATACCCACAATTGGTATAACTGTGGCCATTGACATAACTGAAAATATAGTACAATTTATTTTGTGGAGATTATAACCAAAGTCTTGTATCGAAAATTGTCTTTATTATGGCATGCTAGTGTTCTAATTATGAAACCTCTTGTATTTTGTAAGTTTTAAAGCATCTTTCATTTTTCTGAATGTAAAGCAAACTTTTTTTCATCACATTTAACCATATATTTTTTTTAATTCTGTTAAGTTGTGTGGATTCACAATGATAACTAGGTCTAATAATTTAATTTTGATATTATTTACTATTATTTATTTCGATATTTTCATTAAGACTGTTAACAATTAGAAACATATAATAAATTAAATTAAGTCTAAGAAAGAAAATGTATGTGTTGTGCAAACCGATTAGTTTTCTCTCTTTTTTTCCAAATTATAATCGACATCCTTAATTATTATCATAATTTTAAAGAGTGGCTAAACATTGCATAGTTATGAATATTTTTTTAAATATTTTTGTTTGCATCTTGCAAATAAAAACTACCCCCTAAAAATTTTTTATTTAAAACATTATTTTGGACAACTATGCACTATTTTAATTGTTTTTTTTTTAAAATGTTATTTAAATTTTTTTAATTAAATGTTTAATTACATAACTTATGACTATTTAGTTTTTATCTGTTCCTTTTTTTAAAATCAAAACTTGAAAAATTGAATACAATATTTAATATCCATCTGCTTTTGTTAAAGATCTTTAATTTCTTTTATTTTTAGAATTTCTTGAGAAACCAAACTGATAAAAATAGTTACAATGTTGTATCTGAAACTCTTATGTTCCTTGATTGTATATGTGGAAGTACTACAGGAGACCTTGGATTATTAGGTTTATATATTAATGAACACAATGTTGCTTTAGTTAACCAAACTTTAGAAACACTTACTGAATATTGCCAGGACCATGCCATGAAAATCAAGTAAATAGTTTTGATTTATTTTCTTTACATTTATTGTTTATTTTTACACATTGTATTTGCTTTTGTTTTAGTGTACTCGTGTGGTAAAAATTGGTCCTCTCCAAAAATCAGTATTAGAAAATTTTATTTTTCTAATACTGAACTAACTCTTTTCTTTTAAAGTTTTCAATCCAGTGTAATTAGTTTTAAAATGAATAAATTAAATTAATTTTGTAAAGAAAATATCCTTGATAGCAATTTTCTATTTGTATTAAGGAGTGACTGTGCTTTTAAGTATTCCATCAGTTCATATACCATTTATTGATATTAAATACTTTAAGTTTAAGAAAAATTATTTTGAACCAATTTAAGTGAGAATAATATTACTTTTGAAATTATTGGTTAATGTACTTCTCAGAGCCATCCCACAGTCAACTGACCGTAAGACTTCCTGTACATCACCAAAGTCAAGCTTCACTGAGCAAGTGGGTAACCACTTTGATCAGCCTGAGAAGTGACCTTATTAAACTGTTCTACCATAATGTGCTAAACTTTGTGGGCAGATGGATCAAACTTGTGATGGCATGTTTCTGAACCATCTTCAGTGATGTTTCCCAGACTGTCCCCCATTATGCAGCTCTGGTGCAATGTAAATATTGTACTACTTCTCAGGGCCAAGATTTGAATTTCAGTTGGCTGTATTAGAACAATCTGACCAGTTTCTGTTGAACAACTATGTCAGCTTTTAAAATATTGGTTAAAGTGGTTTAAAAGCAAATGTTTCTCAAATCGATAATTGAAATGCTTCTCACTGTTATTTAGATCCTATGTTGTAAGGACTCGAATAATTGTTGTTCAGGATCCCAAAAGAAAGGAGAGAAATGATTTTATCATTCTCTGATTGAAACAGGGTTGCCACTCCACAGGAAAAGCCTGGAAAATACAGGGAATTTAAAAATCACTTAAAATAACTAGGAAAATGCAGGGAATTTTGATTTTTTCTTTACAAACTGGGAAAATACAGGGAATTTTGTTTCTTATTTTTGTCTTTTAAAAAATGGTGACTCCTCAAAGCGTAATCTATGGGATATTTAACACTTATATTTCAGCTATACTAAATTATTTCATTTGCTAAAGCATTATTTAAGTATGTTCACTGTTTTTCCAGCAATTAAAACTAATAAAAATAGTTAGCCCAATATAGCTCACACAAGAGCACAGTAATTGTTGTTTCCTCTTAATATATTGTGTATAATATGTACAGGGAATTTTTTTCCCAGATTTGAGTGGTAACCCTGTGTAAGATTGTTCTTATTGAAATCCAACCTAATGTAATGTCCTTAATAGTTTCTAAATTAAGTTCCTTGGTTGGTTAGGAAACAGTGTGGTAGCCAGGTAGTTACTACTACAGTATGGGGAAAACGAATGGATTTAGTCCTTGAACTGAAGGTTTGTGTATATTTCTTCTAATCTAACAAAAAATGTTTTTCTTTATAAACTTATGGAATATTAGAATAATAAAACCTGTAATTGGTTCTAAACTGTAGCTGTTTTCGTAATTTGTTGTTAACCTTTCCATTTTTTAATTAAAAAAATTTTTTTAAGTAAACCAATATGCAATGTTTTAGATTTAAGTTAACGGATTTAAATTCGGTTTAAAAAAATTGTTAGCTACTTTTGTAACCTATTGTGTATTCTTTTACACAGAACAATGCATCGAAGTTATTGCTGGCAAGAATGGAAGGCAGAGGTGACAGTGAAAATGCTGAACGAATTCTCCATAATATGAGTCCAAAGCAACTGGTAAAGTAATATTTTAAATAAATTTCCTATTTACTGAGGACATTTTTTCTTAAATATTTATTTACATTATTCAAGTTAATAAATAAAGGATTAAAAATAAGGCAATATTATTTAGCATTTCTTAACTAAATTTTTTAATTCAAATTACCAATTACTTTGTTTTCTAGGTATTCATTTTTTTGTTTATTTAATTTTTTACTTATTTTTTACAGATTTAAGTTTTACAGATTTTTTTCTTTGATAACAAAATAAATTAAATATTTTGTAAACTGCTGAAAATTTCAATTTCTTCATTTTATTAATGGCTTCTTATCTTCTGTTACATTTAAAAAAAAAAAAAAAAATTGAAGAAGAGATATTTATGTGAATAAGAGTATTACTACTATTACCAGCATACCTGCTTAAATTTTTTATTTTAACTGTTTTTTTATTTTTATTTTTAGTATTTAGTTATTTTTAAGAGTTTGATTTTATGTGTACTTTTTTTTAATTAGAACTTCTTTGAAATTATTCAAAATACTTCTATTGTAATTTAATGGAATGTGATATTTTAATAAATTATCAAGTGCAGAAATTTAAATTTGTATCTAGCTCTAGAAAATTGTGGGAAGCTTGTGAAAATTACATAAATTTCTTTTTCTGTCAGTATAATTCTTGTAGCAATTGAAAAATATTTTAAGATTAAATTATTTCAAATTATATTAGGAGAAGCTTTCTAAATTTATTCTAACGATAATTAATAAGTCACAGAGATTTCAAAGATTACAAATGTTATATTTTTGTCAGTTATTTCTTCTATCTAATTTATTAAGTTCGGAACTCATCATAATGTGCATTATCTTTGTTAAATAGAAAATAAATAATTTCATTTGTAATAATTATTAATAATTTTTTGATCTGCTTACATTCTAGTATTTCATAATAAGAAGCTAATGCATCCTTATTGGAGATGAGTCCCAGCTGGGCTTGACAACTAGCTGAGACTCATTGTCTGGAAACATTTTCCATACTCAGGCTAATGACATCAGGGGTCTGTCTAGGTTTTTCTGAGAGGTACCTATTTTGTGAAAATTTAGACATAATTTGTGAAAAATTAAAATTTATATTTAAAAATCAGCACAAAAATATGGATTTATCGTTTCTTAAGGGATACAAAAATGAAATTTTAAGAAAAAATATTTTGTGAAACTACCGTTTTTCCTAAAATTGAATTTGTGAAGGTACCGCTAAACGGTTGTAAATTCGGCCTGGACAGATCCCTGGACATAGTTTTTATTTACTTGCTAATTTTTAAATAAGTGATCTCAATATACTAATCTCAAACATATTTTACTTAGTCTTATATCTTTACAAATTTTAACTTAATCTTACATATAAAATCTTTAACACATATAAAACCGGCTTAAATTTAGAGTCAGCCTCAAGCCTCTAAGAGTGAGTCTATGCTTAACACTAATTAGTGCTTCCTCAAAACAATAAAAGTTTCATTTAATGGTTAATTATCATAAGGCATTTGATCTTTTAATACTAATTTTTTTTTTTTTTTTTTTTTAGTAGTTTGAAGTCTTGTGACATTTTGTTTCCTCCATTTCATTCTCATTGCGGTTTTAGTTTCTTCTCGATTCAGTCCCGCTACTAATTAGATGTGTCTATTTTGATATAAACATTCCAAATTGTTTATTTAATATTTCTATTAGCAAAAGCCAGGAATTTCTTTAATGATTATTAAGTATTTACAAACTATTAAGCTTGAAATCATATCTCCAAATTATTTCAAGTACTATTTTCCAGTGATTGCCCACAATATTCTAATGAATTAGAGAAGAACTTATTTAAGTTTCAAGGAAAACTGTCCTTTTTTGTATTCTGTTATTTATGTATCTGTGTTAATTATTATGAAATAATGTATAAAAATTGTAAAAGATTTTTAAGATAACTACCTCCAGTCATTCTTTTCAAATGATTCCTCCCTTGAAAAAAAGAACTTTGAAAAAAGGATAAATATTAGGAGCTAAAAAATTAATAAAATAGAGATACAGACAGGGTGGCCACCCACCTGGAATTATCAGGGAAATTTGGATAAAAACCTGGAAAAATCAGGGAATTTTAAAGAAAAGCTGGAAATTTTTTCTTTGATCATTTTTTTAATTTCACCAATTTAAATTATTTACAAATTTTTTTAATTTAAATTATTTCATCCATTATACCCACTTTTTTGTAAACGGAAATGTATCGCCAAACAGTTGAAATATTATCAACTTAGCGATACTTTGCTTGCATCAAAATTTGCTCCATTACAGCTCTGTTAAACTAGAATGCCACATAAAATTCTGCCGCGGTTGCTAAACGAATGTAGAAATCTTTGACCGCTATGGGACTGTTCAATTTAGGAAAGATTCTGGTGGAGGTGGAAAGAGGGATTAGGATATTAGCTTCTGTTTTTAAATTCTGTTCTTGGGCTGAATCCATTTATGGCTCAAGTTTGTTCCGATGCTTTGGTGGTATTTTTTTTTTTCTATTTTGACAAAATGTTTTTGTATTTTTAACTTTATGAAATTCTCCAAAATTTAGTTGGTTATAATTTAATAATATTAGACTTTATATTGCACCCTTTTTCTGAAAGCTTTTCTACTCCCATACAAAGAAATCTATGAATTATTTTTTTCTCAGCAAACCAACCAATCACATATTTTTACAATCGCTAACCGCAATGTTTGTCAACAAATCTCTACAATTGTTGCATTAATGATTTTTGATTCAAAATTTTGTACCAAAACATTAAAAATTAAATAAAAAATCTTGAAAATTGTCAAAATAAATTATTTTTTTCAAGATAATATGTTAAAAAAATAATATTTTGAATAAAATATTTTATAATACCGACACTTTTCTTGTACACATCCTACACTTTACACGAAAAAAGAAACAAAAACCTGGAAATTTTAAGATTTTTATCTGGAAAACCTGGGAAAATCAGGGAAATTTGAAATCTGATTTGAGTGGCCACCCTGAAAATAGAGATACAGATCATTACAATTACGTAGAAATGTTTGCACATTTTAAAAAAATAATTTAAATTTCATTTCTCTTTTCAAATGAAAGAGAAAAACAGAAAGGACCCAAGGGACAACAGGACTTAGAATTTGGGTGTACTGTTTTGTTTTTAGTATGCATTTATTGCTCAATAAAATAATTAGTTATGTATTGGGAGTACATATTAATTCAGTCCTTTTTTTGTGGTTAAAAATCCATTTATTTCAGAACAAAATTAATGAACAGATTAATCAAAGTATTGTCCATCATTGGCTACTACTTTTTCCCACCTCTCAGGCAATTTTCGAATTCTATCTCTTCTCTTCTTTTGAGGCGATCCAAGTTAAGAGGCAACTTTCGATTTCTGCAAAAGAAGTGAACCGGTGACCTGCCAAATCGTGCTGCGTCCGTCGGAGCAACCAGTAATCAGAAGGAGCAATGTTTGGCGAATACGCCGGGTGTGGTAAAATATCCCACTTGAGCGTTTACAAAAAAAAAATTTGCGACATGAAGCCAACCGTTGTCATTAAGAAGAATAACTTTGTCATGTCTTTGCTCGTATTCGGGCTGTTTTTCTCTTAATGCACGGCACAAACGAATCAATTGTAGCCTATACCGATCGCCTATAATGGAATCGCCAGGTAGTAGCAGCTCATACTATACCACACCATTCTTGAAGCGTCGAAACCATTCCCTACATGATTTATTAGTTTATTAATTTTCATTTTAATAGTTCTCTCCCCTATTCAATGAAAAAAAGTGTTATATTTATAAATTTTATTAATGTATATGAAATACTTTTTTTAATTTTATTAAGTACAATAAGATTTTGATTGTGCAAACACAATCATATTTAAAAACCTACCTTGTTAACATAGCTTAAAAATATATAGGTTAAAGAGAGGAAAATAAATGACAAAGTACTGATTTGAAGCATCTTGAAACTAACCTGTACAATATTGAATGCCTTCTAAGACATTATTTGGTAGAACAATTCTTTGCAATAAGAAATTTTTTTTATTCCAAGCAAGTAAAATGCCTCGTAAAAGTTTTTTAATTTATGGTAACTAAAAATAATGTTAATAACACCTACATTTCACTTATTTATCTATTCTTAAATAGTAGAAAATCTTTTTATTTGGCAAAAATACACTTTTTCAAAAAAAAAGCTTTCTTGAAACTGAAGTTTAAAATGTAAATGCAATAAGAATCACTAAACTAACATTTAAGTGTGAAAGAAGCAAAAAAGTTATAGAAATTTCACGATTTTCTTATGAGTTAAAAAAGATGAAAAACAACAGAACCAATTTAATTGCGCATTGAAATGTTGAAGTTTTCAAAGATTATTTTTTAACTTTCCTGTCCTCTGGCAATCAAACAGGTTTAAATATTTTCAGTCTGGTTTTCCTCTGAATTATTCATTAGATTAGATTGTTTCTTTTCCTTTGTGACCCTTGATGTGTGCGTCTTATAACAAAGTTTTTCTTTACTAGAATTCGAAAAGCATATATTGAAAGTGGTTAATGTGGAACCCCTGCTATACTAATCTACAGAAAATGACAACTAATTTTTCTGTATCAAATGAAAATGCATGTAGTATGTAGTGTACTTCCTCGAGAAGGGCCACCCCTCCTCACTGCCCTTTGATGACACTGTCTGTTAATATTCCTTTTAAAAAATTAAATGTGTATATGATAATTACATACTTTTAAAATTATTCGTGTTAATAGGTTTGATTTTGATGCCATTACAAATATTTACTTTGTTAGGATTTTTCTCACCTGGTTAAATTTTTCAAAGTTTCTCTTTTTGGTATCAATAAGTTTATTAAGGGATAAATATATATTTTTAATATAATAAATATATATTTTTTTTAAATGTACCTTTAAATATTTATTTTTCTCATAATTTTTAGTTTAAATTATAGAAAAAGATCTCTAGTTTAACAATTAATTTTTTTTTAAAGTGTGCACAATGGTTTTCTTTTAGCATATCTTTTTTTTTCGTAAACTAAAAATTTTTCTCATTTTGATAATGGGTGAGAACTACTTTTTGAAATACACATGTAAATTAGTATAAGATGGTAATTTTACAGTCGTTGAGAATCAAATTCAGCTACTACATAATAGTATACATTTTGTTAAATATTTATTGTGTTAAATAAGAGCCCTTTAAAAACTCGATGTACCCTTTTCTGTGAGGAAGCATCTTGCGCTTTTTTATTCCAAGGGAGAACTCTGTAGTAGGCGTAGTAATGGAGTATTTAAGAAAAATTTTTAGTTAAAAAAGCAACTAAATAAATAAAAAAAAATGAAGTAAAAAAAATTTCTTCAGAGATGTAAACAATGTTATTAATATTTATGTAAACATTTCATTTTTTGTCTTACATCTGTACCAGTTATACAGAGACATTACGGAAATCGTGACTTGCTCAAATCTGTGATTATTCTTATCTAACTCTTGTGTTTTTTATGTAAGGAAAACTTATGAATTTCTCAAAGCATCACCATTAAAGTAATTTAAAAACTTTTTGAAATATAAATTAGTTACAGTATTGGAAAATTATTTGCCTTTTTAACTAGCAAATTTTGAGCAATCTTTTTTCTTTTATTACTGAATTGGTTTCAATTTCATTACATATTATTGTTTTAATATGAAAAATGTTGTAAATTTTGACATTTTTTTTGTCGAAGGAATCCAATAGCAAATTTAATCATAAAAATAAACCGAAAAAGAAATACAATTGATAAATTCATGTATGTAAGTAATAAGAAGTACTTTTTCTTCTATGCCTTTCCTTGAAACAATAATTTACATTAGAGTATCATAATTATTTTAAATATTAAAAGCAATAAAATTGAGCACCATAAAATAAATAATGGAAAAAAAACAGTATGTTTTTGAAAGTTAAATATTTTCTGAGAAAAGGTGTGCACAAAATAAAAAAGTGAACACTCTGAATAACTTTTCATTTAACAGTCAGCTTTTCCTGTACTAGGTGTCAATCTTAATGGGTTCGTGAGTCAATAATTTCCTTCAAAAAGGAATTTTGTGTTCAAAATCTTTCTAAATTATAAGGCAGGTGTATACTTGCATGGTGTTACAATCTGTATTTTGTTGTTGAGTCAAAATTTATCAATGAAATAATGAAAACAAAAACTTTTCAAGATAGAAATTTTAGTTTTAAAAGCATATTTGTACAAAAATACTCAAGTTGCTTAAAATATATGATTTGCATAATTTTTATTTTAATATCTTCTCTTTCAGGATTTTGAAAAATGTCAAGCATTGTTTGTTGCAGTTGTTATATTGAAGTTTTTCAGAACTCTTCTATGCTATTCCAAGGGATTCTATGTTGACAAAAATATTTATTTCTCTGTTGTCTTTATTATTTTTAAAATTAAATATAAATAGAAATTTGTGTAATATTTGTATTGTTTATGGATATGTCTTTGTATTTATATATCTTTGTATAATAAAATGTATGCTAGAGACAATGTTGATTATGTATTTAACTACTTTCAGTGTACATTCAATTCATTACATGAGATAATCAGGTGATTATATTAGTACATTTTTGTACAATACACTTATTTTTTGCTAAATTTCCTGCAAGACAAAATATAATCTGTAAAACATGAATTCATGATCAATACTGCACTAAATCGTCATCTGTAGACAGCTTCTTAATATTATCGGCTGTAGGTTGTATATAGTTTCTGTATAGGGTACAATAGTATCACTAGATTCCTTAAAAACGCACAGCTTTTATTTTAAAACTCTATTTTTAACTTTATTATCTATTTATTTTATGTTTAGTAATTTATATACATATATTGACTACAAGTTAAAACTTGAACAATTACTTGTGAGATACAGAATTTCTATAAATCTGGACAGCAGTTTTATTACTCTGCTTTTAAGTAGAATAGCACAGTGAAGGAAAAACTATTATGTATGTTTACCTAGCTTAAAAATGTACTAATAAGTTTAACCCCTTCCTTCTCGCTCCCGTGAAAATGACGGGGTGAGATTTTGCTCGCTATTTCTCGCTCGCGTGATATTAACGGGCTGGAGTGTTCAGTAGTAACGCGTCAATAAGAATAAAACTAATTCATTTCTTTTGCAAGGAAAACATTTTATTTCTCATTTTACACACCTGGTGGCAGTAACAGGAAAATTTTAAGGTAATTGTAGAGTAAGTGTAATTAGTTTATTTTAAACTAGTTGCAGCACTAATCTAATATAAATACAAAAGCCAAGAAAATAGGCACTTTTATGATCGTTTTCATGAAAATTAACCGATCCTTAAGGAGTTAAACATAGATTATGCAGGGCACATCTTCTGGACTAAGGGGTTGAGCTGTGTAAAAAATATTTTTCTTTACAAAAGCAATTTAAATGAGAGAATTACCTAAAAATATTTTCTTAGTTCATTTATTAATAATTTATTCAAACATGTTATTAGATAGCTAGATATTTATTTAGCTAACTGAATTGTATTAAATAAAAATAATTGGATTTGAGGGTTTTAATTACCCCTGTAACTAGGTCAGTGACTTCTAGTAAGTCTCAATAGACTGAAAGGATGCTGCTGAGTGCATATAAATTGCTGGCCCTCAATTATTGATTACCCTCTGCTTGAAAATGTCGGGCAATCCCTCATCCTGCGCTTCTTAGACGACGAATGCTGTGTTGAATACTACTGGCCAGCATAAGTACAGTTGAAAGTGACTTAGACCCGTCGCTTTAGCTGCTGGCAACCAGCAGTTTTGTGGTGCTGGACCTATGTATTTGTTTTTCCTGGGATGGAACTTTATTATCATATAATACTAACAGCATGATGGTTATAAAATTATCTTCTTTTCTTAAATTCCAATTGCTCTTACTAAGATTGCTTAAAAATTATTTCTTTTTAAAAAATACATTTTATATAGAGGAATATTTGCTGAAATGAGGCACATTTCATGATGACATTTAATTTACCATCACTGTACTATCCTGAGTTATCTCAGAAAATGAAATAAGTTAAATATTAGTCTTCGTATGATAGTTTTTAAAACAAGGGACAAAACAAAGTGATACTTTCCAAACAACAGTGAAGTGATACGCTATTTTTTTTACTCTTTTTTTTTCCTACATAAATTTGTTGTTGTTAATTTACGTCGCACTAGAGCTGCACAATGGGCTATTGGCGACTTCTTATGACAATGGGCTATTGGCGACGGTCTGGGAAACATCCCGGAGGATGATCCGAAGACATGCCATTACAATTTTGATCCTCTGCAAAGGGGGTGGCGCCTCCGCTTCGGTAGCCCGACGACCTGCACGCGAAGTCGAGCACTTTACGGCAGCACAGTTTAACGAGGACCAATACCGCACACCCTCGGTCCCTACGCAGACCCTACGTAAATTTAGTAACCGTCGTATATACAAGCGCACAAAGCACGTGTGCAGTATCGCAATCCAACAGCAAATGTCATAAACAAACCTTTGTAATCTTCCAATGACAGCAGATTTTTATTCCAATCTAGTAAAAACGGGAAAAAAAACTGACAAATTCTGCTATGCCCGGGTATTGTCGGGATAATAAATAAATATTTGCAATATATAGACCCAACCGAGTTAACTCGGTACAAAATTATAGTAGCTTGATTGGGAGGTATTGTCGCATCCCCCATGTAGACCCGATCTCCCACTATCATTTAATATTTATTTATTTACATCATTTATCATATCTTGATTACCATTTTTACGAATTTTACAAAATTTTTAAATTTTAAAGATTTTATCAATAAAAATCACATAAAATTGTGATAAAATTACCATTCTGCGCAGTAATGACATTTCTAGTAAAATAAAAATAAAAGTTTTGCTTATAAGGACCTGAAGTTCTATGAGCTTTGGATCATGGAAATAGTAGAAAAGTCAGTCAAATAGAATGAAAGATATTTGACTAATTTTATTTTTTGTGTAGGAAAAAAAAAAGTTTATTTCACTCTAAAACACCGAAATTACTTTCCAGCTACCCCAATAGTAAAATAATAGCTTTAAAGGGGTTCCCAGAATTTTCACTGAGTATCTTTTTTTTAAAATTTGGGCCGCTGGAGCCCAGGTATCATAAAAAAGATGAGTCAAAATTTAAAAACTTTATATGTTATTAAATATGCTTCATATAAGAAAACGATAAAAAACGTGCTTCAAATACATATGCGTACATAGTAAACTACAGGGCCACATTGTGTACCCCCTATGAGGTCTATAATGATTTCCTCTGGTAGGGTACACTATTACCCGGTAATATAATACGTGGTCCAATTTGAATATTATAGGGTAATATAAGAGGGAGATATAGGACCATATTTTTATACAGAATAGTGACTTCGAATTTCTTCATTTAAACGCTATTCAACACACTATTATATTTATACATACATAGGAAATTAAAGAGCCACTGTGTGAACCCCCTATGACAGGGATGGCGAACCAATGGCACGCGTGACATTTATGACACGCGATACAATATTTTGGGCACGCCACCCATCACAAGGTTTACTATGAAGCATATTAACATATAAATTAAAATTTAAAAAAAATTATTGACAAAAAAATTAACAATTAATGCCAAAAAAAACTAACAATAAATAACTAGCAAAACAATTTAACAGTCCTGTTTAAACTAACATACGATCTAATATAAGTTATTTGTCATCTGATTTGCAACAACAGAAGTCACACTGATGTTACTTTAAGTTGAATTATGCGTATAACTGAGACATTGCAAAATGCCTTTTTTTCCATAGTATATAAAGAGTTTTGAGTTGATAGTATTCAGTATTATTACTTTCCCAATAATCACGAAGTCAAAATTATTTGATGGCACGTCTATGATCACATTAAACAATTTTTTGGAAAAAATGGCACGTTAGTGCAAAAAGGTTCGCCACCCCTGCCCTATGAGGTCTATAATTATTTCCTCTGGTAGGGTACAATACTACCCGGCAATTAAATACGTGGTCAAATTAAAATATTATGGACCAATATTAAGGTCTGATATTGGGCCTTGCGGTAATATTGAAAAATAATTTCGAATTTCCTCGTTTTAAAGCTCTTTAGAACACACTATTTAAGATATACGTAAATAGTAAACTACAGGGCCACATTGTGTACCCCCTAAGAGGTTTATAATTATTTCATCTGGCAGGGTACACTATTACCCGGTAATATAACACGAGGTCCAATTAATATATTATTTGTCAATATTAAGGTCTGATATCGGGCCATGCGTTAATATTGAAAAATGACTTCGAATCCAATCCAAAATTTATCAGTTTATTAGCTATTATTCGCTATTTCATAAAGGAAAAATAGTTATTTCTATATACAGAACACTTGATTCACGTTAAATTGTCAAAAAGTATATTAAGCTAAATATTCGCGCGGCTGGTATGTGAATCGTGGTGCAGTTGGTAGCGCTGTGGGCAAGGATGATTTGTAGTCCCGGAAGTCCTGGGTTCGATACCCTGCAAGGGTCGCCTTTAAATTTTTTTTATTTAATTTATATTATGTTTTTTTATCTACTTTTCGACAATTTAGCGTGAATGAAGTGTTCTGTATATAGAAATAACTATTTTTCCTTCATGAAATATCGAATAAATAAACTGATAAATTTTGATTATTTTTTATTTATTTAATTATTTTATTTAATGTTATTTTTTTAACTTCTTTCTCAATATTTTTAAGAGAATAAAGTGTTTTATATATGAAAAGAATTATTTTTCTTTGTTAAAGAGCGAATAATGGATGAAAAAAAGACAAAAGTCGTATCAGGAGGCACGCAAACATTACACCCCGTTACTCGCTATAATATTAACCTATAAATTTCAAACTCGGCCTGAAATTTGAGTCTAATGTAACAAACAATTGTATTGAAGGAATTGTTTATAGACTAATTAGTGGGCCCACAATGTTCCAAAATATTATTTGTTGATTAACCGTGAGAAGGTGCTTAAAGCTAAATATACGCGAAGCAGGTATGTGAATCGTGGTGCAGTTGGTAGCGCTGTGGGCAAGGATGATTTGTAGTCCCGGAAGACCTGGGTTCGATACCCTGCAAGGGTCGACTTTAAATTTTATTATTTATTTTATAATATGATTTTTAATATACTTTTCGACAATTTGGCGTAAATAAAGTGTTCTGTATATAGAAATAACTATTTTTCCTTCATGAAATATCGAATAATAGCTAATTGATAAAATTTGATTATTTTTTTTTATTTGTTTATTTTATTTAATGATATTTTTTTAACTTCTTTCTCAACATTTTAAAGAGAATAAAGTGTTTTATATTTGAAAAGAATTATTTTTCTTTGTTAAAGAGCGAATAATGGCAGAAAAAAAGACAAAAGTCGTATCAGGAGGCACGCACTCATCTCACCCCGTTACTCCCTTTAATATTAACCTATAAATTTCAAACTCGGCCTGAAATTAGAGTCTAATGTAACAAACAATTGTACGAAAGGAATTTTTTATAGACTAATTAGTGGTCCCACAATGTTCCAAAATATGTTTTGTTGACTAACATGGAATAGGTGCTTTTAGCTAAATATACGTGTAGCTGGTATGTGAATCGTGGTGCAGTTGGTAGCGCTGTGCGCAAGGGTGATTTGTGGTCCCGGAAGTCCAGGGTTCGATACCCTGCAAGGGTCGCCTTTAAATTTTTTTTATTTATTTTACATTATGTTTTTTAATCTACTTTTCGACAATTTAGCGTGAATGAAGTGTTCTGTATATAGAAATAACTATTTTTCCTTCATGAAATATCGAATAATAGCTAATATACAGATAAATTTTGATTATTTTTTATTTATTTAATTATTTTATTTAATGTTATTTTTTTAACTTCTTTCTCAATATTTTTAAGAGAATAAAGTGTTTTATATATGAAAAGAATTATTTTTCTTTGTTAAAGAGCGAATAATGGCTGAAAAAAGGACAAAAGTCGTATCAGGAGGCACGCATACGTCACACCCCGTTACTCCCTATAATATTAAATTATAAATTTCAAACTCGGCCTGAAATTAGAGTCTAATGTAACAAACAAGTGAACCGAAGGAATTTTTTATAGACTAATTAGTGGACCCACAATGTTCCAAGATAAGTTTTGTTGATTATCCGGGAGGAGATGCTTTAAGCTAAATATACGTGGAGCTGGTATGTGAATCGTGGTGCAGTTGGTAGCGCTGTGCGCAAGGGTGATTTGTGGTCCCGGAAGTCCTGGGTTCGATACCCTGCAAGGGTCGACTTCAAATTTTTTTTATTTATTTTATATTATGTTTTTTAATCTACTTTTCGACAATTTAGCGTGAATGAAGTGTTCTGTATTTAGAAATAACTATTTTTCCTTCATGAAATATCGAATAATAGCTAATAAACTGATAAATTTTGATTATTTTTTATTTATTTAATTATTTTATTTAATGTTATTTTTTTAACTTCCTTCTCAATATTTTTAAGAGAATAAAGTGTTTTATATATGAAAAGAATTATTTTTCTTTGTTAAAGAGCGAATAATGGCTGAAAAAAAGACAAAAGTCGCATCAGGAGGCACGCAAACATCACACCCCGTTACTCGCTATAATATTAACCTATAAATTTCAAACTCGGCCTGAAATTTGAGTCTAATGTAACAAACAATTGTATTGAAGGAATTGCTTATAGACTAATTAGTGGGCCCATAATGTTCCAAAATATTATTTGTTGATTAACCGTGAGGAGGTGCTTAAAGCTAAATATAAGCGGAGCAGGTATGTGAATCGTGGTGCAGTTGGTAGCGCTGTGAGCAAGTATGATTTGTAGTCCCGGAAGTCCTGGGTTCGATACCCTGCAAGGGTCGCCTTTAAATTTTTTTTATTTAATTTATATTATGTTTTTTAATCTACTTTTCGACAATTTAGCGTGAATGAAGTGTTCTGTATATCGAAATAACTATTTTTCCTTCATGAAATATCGAATAATAGCTAATAAGAAGATAAATTTAGATTATTTTTTATTTATTTATTTATTTTATTTAATGTTATTTTTTTAACTTCTTTCTCAATATTTTTAAGTGAATAAAGTGTTTTAAATATGAAAATAATTATTTTTCTTTGTTAAAGAGAGAATAATGGCTGAAAAAAGGACAAAAGTCGTATCAGGAGGCACGCACACGTCACACCCCGTTACTCCCTTTAATATTAACCTATAAATTTCAAACTCGGCCTGAAATTAGAGTCTAATGTAACAAACAATTGAACCGAAGGAATTTTTTATAGACTAATTAGTGGAGCCACAATGTTCCAAAATAAGTTTTGTTGATTATCCGGGAGGAGGTGCTTTAAGCTAAATATACGTGTAGCAGGTATGTGAATCGTGGTGCAGTTGGTAGCGCTGTGCGCAAGGATGATTTGTAGTCACGGAAGTCCTGGGTTCGATACCCTGCAAGGGTCGACTTCAAATTTTTTTTATTTATTTTATATTATGTTTTTTAATATACTTTTCGACAATTTAGTGTGAATGAAGTGTACTGTATTTAGAAATAACTATTTTTCCAGTATGAAATTGCGAATAATAGCTAATAAACAGATAAATTTTGATTATTTTTAATTTAGTTATTTATTTTATTTAATGTTATTTTTTTAATTTCCTTCTCAATATTTTTAAGAGAATAAAGAGTTTTGTATATGAAGAGATGTACTTTTCTTTGTTAAAGAGCGAATAATGGCTGAAAAAAAACTAAAGTCGCATCAGGAGGCACGCACACATCACACCCCGTTACTCGCTATAATATTAACCTATAAATTTCAAACTCGGCCTGAAATTTGAGTCTAATGTAACAAACAATTGTATTGAAGGAACTGTATATAGACTAATTAGTGGGCCCACAATGTTCCAAAATATTATTTGTTGATTAACCGTGAAAAGGTGCTTAAAGCTAAATATACGCGAAGCAGGTATGTGAATCGTGGTGCAGTTGGTAGCGCTGTGGGCAAGGATGATTTGTAGTCCCGGAAGACCTGGGTTCGATACCCTGCAAGGGTCGACTTTAAATTTTATTATTTATTTTATAATATGATTTTTAATATACTTTTCGACAATTTGGCGTAAATAAAGTGTTCTGTATATAGAAATAACTATTTTTCCTTCATGAAATATCGAATAATAGCTAATTGATAAAATTTGATTATTTTTTTTTATTTGTTTATTTTATTTAATGATATTTTTTTAACTTCTTTCTCAACATTTTAAAGAGAATAAAGTGTTTTATATTTGAAAAGAATTATTTTTCTTTGTTAAAGAGCGAATAATGGCAGAAAAAAAGACAAAAGTCGTATCAGGAGGCACGCACTCATCTCACCCCGTTACTCCCTTTAATATTAACCTATAAATTTCAAACTCGGCCTGAAATTAGAGTCTAATGTAACAAACAATTGTACGAAAGGAATTTTTTATAGACTAATTAGTGGTCCCACAATGTTCCAAAATATGTTTTGTTGACTAACATGGAATAGGTGCTTTTAGCTAAATATACGCGGAGCAGGTATGTGAAACGTGGTGCAGTTGGTAGCGCTGTGGGCAAGGATGATTTGTAGTCCCGGAAGTCCTGGGTTCGATACCCTGCTAGGGTCGACTTTAAATTTTATTTATTTTATATTATGTTTTTTAATATACTTTTCGACAATTTAGCGTGAATGAAGGTTCTGTATATAGAAATAACTATTTTTCGTTTAAGAAATAGCGAATAATAACTAATATACAGATAAATTTTGATTATTTTTTATTTATTTTAATTATGTTATTTTTTTAACTTCTTTCTCAATTTTTTTAAGTGAATAAAGTGTTTTAAAAATGAAAAGAATTATTTTTCTTTGTTAAAGAGCGAATAATGGCTGAAAAAAGGACAAAAGTCGTATCAGGAGGCACGCATACGTCACACCCCGTTACTCCCTATAATATTAAATTATAAATTTCAAACTCGGCCTGAAATTAGAGTCTGATGTAACAAACAATTGTACGAAAGGAATTTTTTATAGACTAATTAGTGGTCCCACAATGTTCCAAAATATGTTTTGTTGACTAACATGGAATAGGTGCTTTTAGCTAAATATACGTGTAGCTGGTATGTGAATCGTGGTGCAGTTGGTAGCGCTGTGCACAAGGGTGATTTGTGGTCCCGGAAGTCCTGGGTTCGATACCCTGCAAGGGTCGACTTCAAATTTTTTTTATTTATTTTATATTATGTTTTTTAATCTACTTTTCGACAATTTAGCGTGAATGAAGTGTTCTGTATTTAGAAATAACTATTTTTCCTTCATGAAATATCGAATAATAGCTAATAAACTGATAAATTTTGATTATTTTTTATTTATTTAATTATTTTATTTAATGTTATTTTTTTAACTTCCTTCTCAATATTTTTAAGAGAATAAAGTGTTTTATATATGAAAAGAATTATTTTTCTTTGTTAAAGAGCGAATAATGGCTGAAAAAAAGACAAAAGTCGCATCAGGAGGCACGCAAACATCACACCCCGTTACTCGCTATAATATTAACCTATAAATTTCAAACTCGGCCTGAAATTTGAGTGTAATGTAACAAACAATTGTATTGAAGGAACTGTATATAGACTAATTAGTGGGCCCACAATGTTCCAAAATATTATTTGTTGATTAACCGTGAGGAGGTGCTTAAAGCTAAATATACGCGGAGCAGGTATGTGAATCGTGGTGCAGTAGGTAGCGCTGTGAGCAAGGATGATTTGTAGTCAGGGAAGGCCTGGGTTCGATACCCTGCAAGGGTCGGCTTTAAAATTTTTTTATTTAATTTATATTATGTTTTTTAATCTACTTTTCGACAATTTAGCGTGAATGAAGTGTTCTGTATATCGAAATAACTATTTTTCCTTCATGAAATATCGAATAATAGCTAATAAGCAGATAAATTTTGATTATTTTTTATTTATTTATTTATTTTATTTAATGTTATTTTTTTAACTTCTTTCTCAATATTTTTAAGTGAATAAAGTGTTTTAAATATGAAAATAATTATTTTTCTTTGTTAAAGAGAGAATAATGGCTGAAAAAAGGACAAAAGTCGTATCAGGAGGCACGCACACGTCACACCCCGTTACTCCCTTTAATATTAACCTATAAATTTCAAACTCGGCCTGAAATTAGAGTCTAATGTAACAAACAATTGAACCGAAGGAATTTTTTATAGACTAATTAGTGGACCCACAATGTTCCAAAATAAGTTTTGTTGATTATCCGGGAGGAGGTGCTTTAAGCTAAATATACGTGTAGCAGGTATGTGAATCGTGGTGCAGTTGGTAGCGCTGTGCGCAAGGATGATTTGTTGTCACGGAAGTCCTGGGTTCGATACCCTGCAAGGGTCGACTTCAAATTTTTTTTATTTATTTTATATTATGTTTTTTAATATACTTTTCGACAATTTAGTGTGAATTAAGTGTTCTGTATTTAGAAATAACTATTTTTCCAGTATGAAATTGCGAATAATAGCTAATAAACAGATAAATTTTGATTATTTTTTATTTAGTTATTTATTTTATTTAATGTTATTTTTTTAATTTCCTTCTCAATATTTTTAGAATGAAGAGTTTTATATATGAAGAGAATTATTTTTCTTTGTTAAAGAGCGAATAATGGCTGAAAAAAAACAAAAGTCGCATCAGGAGGCACGCACACATCACACCCCGTTACTCGCTATAATATTAACCTATAAATTTCAAACTCGGCCTGAAATTTGAGTCTAATGTAACAAACAATTGTATTGAAGGAATTGTTTATAGACTAATTAGTGGGCCCACAATGTTCCAAAATATTATTTGTTGATTAACCGTGAGGAGATGCTTAAAGCTAAATATACGCGGAGCAGGTATGTGAATCGTGGTGCAGTTGGTAGCGCTGTGAGCAAGGATGATTTGTAGTCCCGGAAGTCCTGGGTTCGATACCCTGCAAGGGTCGCCTTAAAATTTTTTTTATTTATTTTACATTATGTTTTTTAATCTACTTTTCGACAATTTAGCGTGAATGAAGTGTTCTGTATATAGAAATAACTATTTTTCCTTCATGAAATATCGAATAATAGCTAATAAACTGATAAATTTTGATTATTTTTTATTTATTTTATTTAATGTTATTTTTTTAACTTCTTTCTCAATATTTTTAAGAGAATAAAGTGTTTTATATATGAAAAGAATTATTTTTCTTTGTTAAAGAGCGAATAATGGCTGAAAAAAGGACAAAAGTCGTATCAGGAGGCACGCACACGTCACACCCCGTTACTCCCTTTAATATTAACCTATAAATTTCAAACTCGGCCTGAAATTAGAGTCTAATGTAACAAACAAGTGAACCGAAGGAATTTTTTATAGACTAATTAGTGGACCCACAATGTTCCAAAATAAGTTTTGTTGATTATCCGGGAGGAGATGCTTTAAGCTAAATATACGTGGAGCTGGTATGTGAATCGTGGTGCAGTTGGTAGCGCTGTGCGCAAGGGTGATTTGTGGTCCCGGAAGTCCTGGCTTCGATACCCTGCAAGGGTCGCCTTTAAATTTTTTTTATTTATTTTACATTATGTTTTTTAATCTACTTTTCGACAATTTAGCGTGAATGAAGTGTTCTGTATATAGAAATAACTATTTTTCCTTCATGAAATATCGAATAATAGCTAATAAACTGATAAATTTTGATTATTTTTTATTTATTTAATTATTTTATTTAATGTTATTTTTTTAACTTCTTTCTCAATATTTTTAAGAGAATAAAGTGTTTTATGTATGAAAAGAATTATTTTTCTTTGTTAAAGAGCGAATAATGGCTGAAAAAAGGACAAAAGTCGTATCAGGAGGCACGCATACGTCACACCCCGTTACTCCCTATAATATTAAATTATAAATTTCAAACTCGGCCTGAAATTAGAGTCTAATGTAACAAACAAGTGAACCGAAGGAATTTTTTATAGACTAATTAGTGGACCCACAATGTTCCAAAATAAGTTTTGTTGATTATCCGGGAGGAGATGCTTTAAGCTAAATATACGTGGAGCTGGTATGTGAATCGTGGTGCAGTTGGTAGCGCTGTGCGCAAGGGTGATTTGTGGTCCCGGAAGTCCTGGGTTCGATACCCTGCAAGGGTCGACTTCAAATTTTTTTTATTAATTTTATATTATGTTTTTTAATCTACTTTTCGACAATTTAGCGTGAATGAAGTGTTCTGTATTTAGAAATAACTATTTTTCCTTCATGAAATATCGAATAATAGCTAATAAACTGATAAATTTTGATTATTTTTTATTTATTTAATTATTTTATTTAATGTTATTTTTTTAACTTCCTTCTCAATATTTTTAAGAGAATAAAGTGTTTTATATATGAAAAGAATTATTTTTCTTTGTTAAAGAGCGAATAATGGTTGAAAAAAAGACAAAAGTCGCATCAGGAGGCACGCAAACATCACACCCCGTTACTCGCTATAATATTAACCTATAAATTTCAAACTCGGCCTGAAATTTGAGTCTAATGTAACAAACAATTGTATTGAAGGAATTGTTTATAGACTAATTAGTGGGCCCACAATGTTCCAAAATATTATTTGTTGATTAACCGTGAGGAGGTGCTTAAAGCTAAATATACGCGGAGCAGGTATGTGAATCGTGGTGCAGTTGGTAGCGCTGTGAGCAAGGATGATTTGTAGTCCCGGAAGTCCTGGGTTCGATACCCTGCAAGGGTCGCCTTTAAATTTTTTTTATTTAATTTATATTATGTTTTTTAATCTACTTTTCGACAATTTAGCGTGAATGAAGTGTTCTGTATATCGAAATAACTATTTTTCCTTCATGAAATATCGAATAATAGCTAATAAGCCGATAAATTTTGATTATTTTTTATTTATTTATTTATTTTATTTAATGTTATTTTTTTAACTTCTTTCTCAATATTTTTAAGTGAATAAAGTGTTTTAAATATGAAAATAATTATTTTTCTTTGTTAAAGAATCTAAATTTGAATTTGAATTTTCTTTATTAAAACTCTTAATAAATATAAAGTAATGACTATAAAATATGTAAAATTGTAATTGCTGCAATTTTTGTAGTCTTTATCAAATTTTCTTATTTATTTCCTTCTCAGTGACGATACATATTATATAAAAAACTATTTTAAGTTTGAAATTTTTTTTTGTTTATAAAAATAAATAATTATGATAAAGTTTGCATAAAACACTGAAAAGTTAAAAATTTTATACCTTATTATTTTGAACTTTTTTTAAAAAAATTTTCATGCAACAAATTTGTCCTAAAAAATTTTAAGCAGAGGAGCTTTTTTTAGAGGAAAGAAGAGGAATTAGGTGATTGAATGTGCCTAAAAGTTTAGCTTTTAGGCTCATTCAATGACCTAATTATTCTTTAGTTTAATGAGAGCAATCACAAATTTATCTTTAAAATGATAAAAATAGAAAGTTAGAGCAAGGTTTATGTGTCATGTAAACTAAAAAAGTAAATTAATGTTATTAGTTTTACCCAGGCTATTTTCTCTTTGCTTAATCAGATGAAAGTATACTGCAAAATAAAAATACCTTTTTTGGTACAATATAGATTTTAAAAATAATTGATTATTCTAAAATTCTCAATAATTCCCATTAAACTTTGTTCAGCAGTTTAAGCTTCTAAAAATGTTTTGAAGAACCTAATTTTATTATTGATTTTCTGAAAAATGTATTTTCTCCTACAGAATTTAAAAGAATAAGTTTTATTTGGATAACGAAATAGCAGGGTCTAATACTAATTCTTATTATCGGCATTGCAACAGATTTGTGTCTTAAAATATTTGTACAAATATTTTAAAAGCAAAATACGCAAATACAAAATTGAAAAAGTCATTATAATGATCTATTATATAGCTATTATAAAATTATAAAGTTTCTAAAAAACCTCAAAATTTAGATTTTTTGTCTTCTATATTTTTATATATTTCTTTTTATTCTTCTCAACAAAATCCTTCTTAAATTAAATCAATTTCTTATTTAATAACAAATCCTTTTAGTTAGTTTACTTTGACTTATATAGTGACTTATTCATTTGAATTTTGTTTATTAATATGAATTTGAAACAAATGAGATTTTTTAAAAAAAAGAATCACTTCTGACTCGTGTCTATATAAATAGGAAATATATTGTATTACAGAGTTCTCCCTACGAATAAAATAGGGTTGGGCGCTTCCTCTCTGAAAAAAGCTTTTTGAGTCTTGAAAGGAACTCACATTAAAAATTAAAACTGGTAATATTATGTTATAAGTGAATTTTATCCATGACAATTTTTAAATTACCTCATACTATCATAAATTGTCTCATACTATCTTATAAGTATATTTCAAAGGTAATTCTCTCTCATTATCAAAATCTGAGAAGAGATTGTTGTTAATGAAAATAATTAAAGGTATGCTAACAAACAAACTCTGTGCATATTTTTTTTTCAATTAAAAGTAAACTAACAAAAAATGATTAATTGATAAACAGCTTGAGAGCGTTTTTTAATAATTTTAACTAAAAATTATAAGAAAATAAACTTTAAAATGTGCATTTTTTGAAAAAAAATATTTAGAAATTAGTTTTAAAATTACTTAAAAAAAATTATTAATATGCTCCTCCCCGACCTCCCCCTAAAAAGATACTTCTATTATAGAATGTTAACCAGTTGAGAATAGTCCAAACAAAGTAAATGTTTGTAAAAGTAATCTGAATTTAACCTATAAACACATAATTTTACCAATGTGTAATTGTTATTTAAGCAATGAATTAATTTTTTTCAAAATGGAATCTGAATAAAAAGGCAATATTTTTAAAAGAGAGTGTCTTATTTTTATAAAAAGCGCAAAGAGCATTTATTGGGGTCAAAGGGCAAGCTGAAAGGGTTGCCCTTCACAAAAGGGTTAAGGAGAACACTGGTATTAAAATATACTGTTAATGAATTTCTTATAACAAAATAACTAAATGTTGCATTTTTAGAATGTTTTTCAATCCCCTTGAAAAATTATAATTATTGGAGATAAGATTTTGTTTTTTTCCGATCAATAATATAAAAAATGTTGTTTAGTGTGTCTTAAGGAGAATTCTCAAGCTCTTCCAACACTTATCAGGGGTCTGTCTAGGTTTTTCTGAGAGGTACCTATTTTGTGAAAATTTAGACATAATTTGTGAAAAATTAAAAATTATATTAAAAAATCAACATAAAAATATGGTAAAAATATGAATTTATCGTGTCTTAAGGGATACAATAATAAAATTTTAAGAAAAGTATTTTGTGAAACTTCCGTTTTTCCTAAAATTGAATTTGTGAAGGTACCGCTAAACGGTAGTAAATTCGGCCTGGACAGACCCCTGCTTATGTATCTTTGAATTATTAGGTATGCTCTATCATTAATATTGTTAAAAGTATCATTGTTGTATTAATTTTAAAAGAAAAGTTTTAAATTACCTTTTTTCAAACTTGTGAAGTTTCTAATAGTGTTCTAACAGCTGAACCTTGATTATTTCCATTCTATTTATCCTTTTACTGTTATTTCCAAAGAGTGAATGTAAGCAATTGATAACTGTTTTTCCAAGTTTATAGCTTCTTGGTAAAGCTCAACATTATTTAATAATTTCGACCAATTTTTTAAAAATCCATTTTGATGTTCATTTGATCCTTTTACTGTTACATTATTTGGGCAAATTATTAATGGTTGTCCCTACCATTATCGCATTATCATTACTTTAAATTAGAAGTCATTCAAATATTATATAAGCATAGTTTTGGCAATTTCAAACACCTCCCTTATCAGCAAAATTAAACAAATTTCAAACCTTATTCCATGTGTCAGGATATTGCATCACCTTCTGGTTTTTACTTTCTTTTCAGTACTAATTTAATTTAAGGATAAAATTCTAATAAAAGATATTAACTTTATGTTAAACAACTATTGTATACAACTAATAAAAGCTAATATAAAAACACTCCCTTTTCTTTCGTCGTTTTTTTTTTACTTTAAAAATAGTTCAAGGTCAGTTAAATGGGAGTCTGTTTTAAATTTGGAAAAAGACCCTTATCCTTATCTACCCCTCTCCTGTGATTGGATATCAAAATAAAAGTAGGATGTGGGAAAATCAACAGGGAAAAGGAAATCTTCAACGAAACCATGTCTAATATTAGTCTTATTTTAACCATGCATGGCATGCACTATTTTTAATGTGTGCAACTTTTTATTTATTTGCTTACGTGTGAAAAGGGAAGTTTTATTCTGATTCAAAAATCTGGTAATTTCTGATGTATTTAATTAATTTTTTTATTTATTATTTTTTTTTATAACGGCAGGCACTGAACTTTCGTTCTTCGCCATAGAAGATGCCGGAAATGTTGCTCATTTATCATTACCCAGTGGGCACCTGTGAACCAAAGTCACGGAGGCGAGCAACGTTACCCACGCCACACTGCCACAAACCCGTTTATAGGGTGGGCCACATTCACTCATTCACACATCAGAAGACAACACAGAGAGAGAAACATCCATGCCCAGAGCGGGATTCGAACCCGCGGCCAATGGCTTCGTAGTCAGACACGCTAACCACTCGGCCACCTGGCCGGCGTATTTAATTTATATACTCATAATTATGAAATGGTAAAAAAATTTGCAATGTAGTTTTCAAAAAGCTCCAATGAGTAAATTCTTAAAGGTGAAAGAGGAATACATAATTTTCCCCTTTGACTTTTTCTTGTTGGATTATCTTCACTTTGATATTTGGAAAGCCAGAATTTTTTGCAGACAATTTTTGTTTCTGTACACGGCTTTAGTTACCAATCGATATGCAGTATTTTTTTCAAAGTTTAAATATAATCATTGCATTAACTTCATTTAACTTTTTTATCATTTTATGAATTTGGATTTAATATAAAGATTGAATATTAAGCGATTCTTCCTTTTCTTTGGGAATTAAGGTAGGAAATAAGTGGAATAAAAAATTAAAAAATTTTTTTAAATTTTATAGAATTTTTATTAATGTTTTTGTCATGATTAGCATTTTCTCGGTTTCTGTAAATATATAAAATATTGACAATGAAACTGCAAAATACATCTAATTGAAATGATTCATTCAGTTAAGTTGGGAGTTATTGCTTTGAGTTTAATTCACTTATAATTGAGACTGTTCATTCATAAATCTTTTATCTTCATAATTTCTTATATTCATAATTGATTGCTCAATTTGTATATAGTTTGTAAATTACTCCAATTTTCTTAAGTAATTTTATTTGACGAAAAATTGCATCATATTATAACTTCCGAATTCTTATTTTTTATGTATATATATTTTGCTTTAATTGTAAGTACTATTTTATATTTGATTGATAATTCATATTCTCTAATTCTTAAGATAGGATAAAAGTATAAAGCAAATAATTCAAAAATAATTTTACAACTATGGCACACAAAAATGCCTAATGTAAAAAGTTATATAGATTCAGGGGTCACATTCCCCCTAAAATTCATAAAATTCCTAAAACTATGTGCAAACCCTAAAATTCCTAAAAATCTGATAAAATTTTGTTGGTGTTCCTAAAAAATTAGAGTTATAGGCTGAATATAAATAAAAAAGCAATAATCTAAAATATAAGAATTTAACTACATTAATTAAAACTGTTTTAATTTTGCCACATGGGAATTCTGATCCTGAGAGAGGTTTTTCGATAAATAAAGCAATGCTTAATGTGAGTCACCATGAGAATACTATTATGTCTCTTAGACTAATCAAAGATACCATTCGAAATTATTAAGGAGTGTTGAAGATCACTACAACACTATTGAGGGCAGTAAAAGAATCTCACAAATCATATCAAGAATATATTAGAAAAATGATCATGATTAATTTGTTTTTCTCTAACTTCTAATATAAATTGCTGATTTGAAATCTAATAATATCACACAATAGTTTTTTTTAATAAAGTAAGGTAAAGGGTAATAATAAAGTTTTGATTAAGAAGGTAAAAATTAAATAAAAATCCAAGTTGGTGTCAATTTATTTTTTCTTTTGATTTATTCTCACTTTTGCCTGTTCCTGAATTATGCACTTAATTTCTGATAGGTAATATGTAAAGTTGAAATTTCATTTTTACACTTCAGAGATTTCGTTCTTGACTTAATAAATTTCAGAGCTTTATTTTATGACTTGCAATTATTTATGATATGTGTGGATGAATTGTAATAATCTTCTGTTATGTAATAAGCTACTGTGTGATCTGTTTTTTTTTATCCTAACAAAATCATATATTACCCCTAAAATTTACCTAAAATTTTTTGAAAAAAGTTCCTAAAATTACCCTAAAATTTTAAAAAACTTTGCTGCTACCCCTGTAGATTGTGCATGTTTTACAAGGAGATGCCCCAAGGGTAAAATATTACCCTTTAAAGTTTCAGTTCATTTACCTTTAAATTCAGAAAAACTTTGAAACTCACCTGCAGTTGTGGTGCAGCATTTAGACTTTCCATTTTCTGTTGAGAGGTTCGGATTTCGATGGAATATTTATTATCTTTAACTTTCTTTTCTAAAAATGAACTATTTAACATGTTTTATGCAATTTATAAATTATTTTAAAAACAAAAAATATCAGTACCTGTTTAATTTTATCTTATTAAAATATATGGATTAATTAAAAAATGTGTAATTCAAGTTAAAATTTTGTTGTTATTTTTTAAAATTACAAATTTAAGCTAAGAAATTTTGTAATTTAAAATTCGCATTGAAATGTTATAATTAGTTAAAAATTAATTCAAATACTTTGATTAAAAAATAAGAAAAATAAAACATTTATAAATTTTTGTCTTAAAAATTTAATTTTTTAAACAAATTAATTTTGATTAAAAAAATTATAATTTATAACTTGAATAAAACTTATTAAATAGTTATTAACCTTTTTAGATAAAGAAATTTGAATTGAACTCCTGACCTCACAGGTAGAAGGTGAACAGCCTAACTGTTACACCACGAAAGAAAAAAAATTTCAACTAAACCAATATTAGCTTAGTTTTAAAATAAACTAAAATACGCATTTGAAAATAATGAAGTTATATTTCTTGAAACTAATAAGAAATCAATTATAAATGATTAAATAAAAATAAATAAAAAAACTTATTTTAAGAAAAAGTTTTCAGCGATTTTTCAAAATTGCCTCATGCAATACCCACCATCTCCCTCCCCACAAACTGTGATGACATTTTCGACCAATAACTTGTCTTGGCTATTCTTAAATATTATCACACGTTTAATTTGTGCCCTATCTTAACCACATGCTCCTTAATTTAAGCTTAATTTTGTTTTAATAGGAATTTTCTATATGTGTTCCACCCTTGTTAGATACAAACTTGTGTGCATGCTATCGCTTGTGAGAACTGAACAACAATATTTGGGCATAAGCTTACTTTTCTGGGTTACACCAAAAATCGCAAATGAAATTGCAAGCATTCTCTAAAATGTTGAATCCTCTTTGAATAGAATTAAATTAATTTTGTTCAGTATATTATGAACTGATAACATATCTATAAGACTGCTTTAAAACTCTACTACGCTTTTTAGTTTGTCTCAGAAAGATATTTTTGAGCAATTATATAGTTTTTTTTTGCAAATTCAAGAATGGTATTTATTATAAGGATATTTTTTGTGCTGTCTAATTTAAACATTTTTAGATTTTGTCCGTTTTATTTTCTAAGTATTCCTTTTGTGTATGTGGATAAACAATTCAATACTGCTGTTTGCATTACTTTGTTGTTTTTGAAATTTTTTATTTTATACTTCAAGTAAACTTATTTAATTCTTGTACATTTCCATTATTTCACAATGATTTGTTTATAATAAATATTTCTATCAGGTGGAATATTTTTCTAACTTGTATCTAAAATTTAACTAGAGTTAACTTAGAAGTTGCAATTGCTAATGTGTCTTTTGAAGACTTTTATTTATCTTTCAGGTTTTGAAGTGGTTATTAACTTGTTATTTCTTAATTTAAAAGTTCATGTATTTCTCTTAATATGGTCACATACATTTTTCTTAATATGGTCATATATTTTTCTTAATATGGTTATTAAAAAAATCATATAGTATTTTGATGAATATAGAACCATAGTTTTTGATATATATAATTTTCACAAGATTCTTAAAATAAGATACTTAATGCATTGACCTCTAATAATGTTTTAAGATTTGCTATTCCTTTTTCTCTTCAATAAGAATTTCTCTTCACTTTTTATATTGACACTTTAATATATATATATATATATATATATATATATATATATATATATATATATATATATATATATATATATATTTTTTTTTTTAACAACAAGTTGTAAAGTTTCACATTTATCAAAAGCTTCTTATTTTCTATGTTTGCAGTAAATTTTAGTTGAATTTTAAATAACTGGTAGATTCTTAAACTGATATTCAAAGAAACATTTGAAATATATTTTAAAATTTCTCTTAAATACTTTTTAGAGAGGGGTTTAAACACTGCTAACAGAGAGCTTGATGACATTTTTTAATTCTGTTACATTTGTTTGAATATTATAAATAGTATAAATATCAAAAATACATGTTACAAATTGAAAATTGTATGCAAGTTTCAATTAGAGTGCACAATTGTATACAGTTACATTAAATCATCTTTAATGCAAAGTACAATGCAGAAAACATTGCAAAAACAAATGTTACAAATAGTGTGGAATATTTTAATCAGCCTATGAGAAAGGGCTTAAATACTTAAGAAAAATTTAGCCTAAATTTTTTTTTACTGCTCTTTTTATTTTTTTAAATTCAGTTATATTTGTTTTCAAAATTTTTTTATACCTATTTGTAATGTTTTTCTGTATAATTTTTCTGTAATGTGCTTTTTACCAAATATAATGCTCCATCATAGTTTTGATGCTTGTGTATTATTTTCATGGTTTTAATTTGTTTTGATTTTTTGTATCTCTTTTATACTTATCAATCTTTATATCATAATATTAATTACTTGTAGGACTCATCTTCACAGTCCTGCTTCACCTATAATTAAATTGTTTTGTTGGAAAAAGATGATCAACTTGAGATTAATTATGAAACAGTCTGGGAGAGGATGAAGAATACCTCTACAGTAAGTTTTAAATAATATAAAACTTGTAAATTTCTTTATTACATATACAGATAACCAAAGTGTTGTCCAGACTTGGGTGACCTCCTTATCACAATATTCCCAAACTCCTTAGAAGTCCTTAAAAACTGCTTAATTATTATTTTGGGAAATAAGGGCTATTAAAAGTACTTAATTTTGGTACAAGGTTTTTAAAAATATTTAATTTTTCAGCATCACTATAGTTGATGGGAACAATTTTTTCAGTTCAATTTTTTAAAACAAAAAGTTGATCTTTTATCACCTAGAATTAGATTATGGTAGAGCATTTAAGAGAGACAAGAAAGGGTGTGTCTGAGGGGGGTAAGCATATTTCATTCATATACTGGTTCTTTCATTAATATATTCTGCATTTTGTCTAAAATCTGTCCCAAACCTTTTGTTATAAATGTCGATTAGAATAAAATTCTAACTTAGATTTTAATAATCATTTTATTGAGTTAACATTGCAACTTAAAATGTTTCTTCTTCTTTTAAAATTTCTAATTAACTTTTGGTAGTAAAATTAGTTCATGTTTTTCCTCAGATTGTTTAGTAATCCTATGTAAAGTTAATTCCTAATAACAGTTTTGGCTGAAAATAATTTTATGTAATCCTCATTATAAAAGTTGATGTACCATAAACATAATATGATAAGGTGATATTGCAGGATAAGAAAATGCCACTAATAATGAAGAATACTGTTTTGTTTTAAACTGTTAATTTGCAATAAAAATAAAATATCAAATCATAGTAATAGTAGAGAGTAATATTAAGAATGATAGAGGATAATAAAAAATATTGCAAGTAAATGTCTATAAATGATTAAAAATTAAATAATTTACCAGTATTTATTAATTAAGTAACCTTATCAATTTTCTGCCTAAGGAATGTGTTGATACCCTTAAAAAATGGTTTTAGAACCTTTTATTAATAAGTTTCACTGAAAAACATTGATTTGAAAATTATAAGTCTTCTGAACATAATTGTGTTTTTATTCTATAAAAATTTCATAAAAATATTTATTTCAGTAAATTTAAAAAAAAAAAGTTCAAACCAAATGAAAAAAAGTGAAGGATTTAAGGTGCTTAAATACCAGCATTGTCTGTTTTTACTTGAAAAAGGACTTAATTTGACATGACATGTTAAGAAAACTACTATCATGCATGACTCTAATTATACTTTTTAGTATTAATTCTTTTAATATTCATTTGAAACATTTTATTAATGGAAAAGAAAGAATTTTTTCGGCATAACTGAATATTTAGCGAGATTGGCCCACTACTACCGATTTTTTAGCTTTGTTTTGAAACTACGGTTTTAGGCCAAAATGTTCTGATTTTTCGACATTCTAGTGCCTTTTCACTCCTTATACCAATTTTCTTTCAACTCAGGGCAGGTCTAAAAACGAGAAGCAGGGCATGTGATTTTTCCGCAAGTATCACGGAATTGTTGAAAAATAGGAGCCAGCTTACTAAGTATAATATATTGAAGACATCTATTACTACTCAAAAATTCACTTCATGGAAAAGGTACAACTATATTTATTGAATATAAATCTTTAAATATAAAGTAAGAAAAACTACATTCAAATAAACTAAACATAACTCTTTAACATCACATAGCTCTTTCTAAACATAACATAAGAGAAGAAACATCCTCTAACCAAAGCAAAGATATAACTAACTAAAACAGAAACACCCACTTCCTTCTAGCTGAGATAACAGGAAGTGACCCAACTTCCCCTAGGAAGTGACCCAACTTACCACAGGAAGTGACACAGCCAAGAGGAAAATACTGTTTACATTTCTATTTGTTTACCTTTTCCCCAACATTCGGCCCCCTTTTCCTTTTGCTGTGCTAAAAAGTTACACTTATTTGTAACCTTGAGTTAAGTCCTTAAGTATATTTTATTACAGAAGGATCACATTCGTTCTTTAACCGCAGGCTTTGTTAACAAGTCTGCTGTATTGTTCAAAGTTCTAACATATCTTAATTCAAAGAATTTGTTATTCACATATTGTCTCACAAAATGGTAACGAACATCAATGTGTTTGCTACGAGAGTTCTCAACCTCAGATTTAGAAAAATCAATAGCAGCCCTGTTATCACAAAACAATTCACAGCTTGGTACGTTCAATTTGAGTTTCTTATCAGTTAGCACATTTTTTAACCACACTAACTCCTTGGCTGACTCCGATAAAGAGATATACTCAGCCTCCATGGTAGAAATTGAAACACTTTTCTGTTTAAAGGTTTTCCACAAGATAGGGATATCACCTACATATACAATAGTTCCTCCTATTGACACTCTGTCATCTCTGTTTGATGCATGGTCTGCATCCGTGTAGCACTTTATTGACAAATCTAAGATTTTCGACAAATCAAGCATATTTTCTTTTGTATATTGCAGATACCCTAATAATTTCAGTAAAGCTTGCCAATGTTTGATACCAGGATTTTCTTGATACTGCGATAAAATATTAACAGCATAAGATATTTCAGGTCTTGTCCTACTTGCTATAAAGGACACACATCCAAGAACACTTCGGTATGGAATGTTTTCCATTTCTGCTTTCTCCATTTCTGTTTGTGGGCAATCCTGCATTGACAAATTTAATCCTTTAGCTATTGGCAATGAAACTATGGGTATGTTGTACCACTTGCTAAAATGCTTCACTGTATTCTCTATATATTCTTTCTGGTGGATTACTAAATGACCATTAATTTTCTCAAATTCTATACCTAAAAGTTTCCTTGTTTCTCCCAAAACCTTTAGTTCAAAATTTTGATTCAACTCTTTTAAAACTAGATCTATGTGCTTTTGACTTTTTCCCATTATCACAATATCATCTACATATAACAATAGCAACACATTATCTCCTGTGAATATTCCATTGCACCAATCTAATTTTTCAAGCTTTAATTCATATAACACACTAGTTACTTCAGTGTACCACTCACGTCCTGATTGATGTAATCCATATATTGCCTTTTTTAATCTACACACTTTTGATGGATCCACTACAAAACCTTCAGGTTGTGCCATATAAATTTCTTCTGTTAAGTCTGCATATAAATATGCACTTTTTACATCGACTTGACAGTGAACCCAGTTCATCAAACCTACAAAAATAGCAAAACATAGTCTTATGAGAGAAAAATTAACCACAGGACTATACACTTCGTAATAGTCAATACCCTGTTGTTGCTTAAATCCTTGTGCAACAAGTCTGGCTTTATGTCTCACAATTTTATTCGATTTATCGGTTTTTAGGTTGTACACCCATCTACTACCTATCACTTTAGTATCTTTCGGTTTCTCTACCAATGACCACACTTCTCTTTTCTTCATCATTTCAATTACCTCTTCCATTGCATTCTTCCATTTTTCACAATTTCTTGACTCAACTGCTTCTTTGTAGCTTTTTGGAATATTATACTCAATTAAATTTGCTTCATCTTCTTGTACTATGCTGACTTCATTTCTGGTTACTTTACCAGAATATTCATTCCTACCACTAAAATCAAATATATCTTTTTCAAATTTAATTCCATGACTATCGCAATATTTCTCAATGTCATTTGATGACCTAAATCGGTTTTTAGACCCTTCTATGAAATAATAAATATCATTTCTAGATCCATCTGATCGTTTAGTTGCTTTTCTTAACCAGTTTAAATCTGATACCTTCTTGATGCTTTCATGACTACAACTTGAGTCAAATTCTGGCCTATGAATAATATCTTCATCACTTGATTCTTCTTTTTCATTCCATTTTGTTCTTCTTGGTGGTTTTCTACTTGGGTCCAGGATGACTTCCACTGAAAATTCATTTTCATTGAATTTAACATTTTTTGTTTCTATCACTTTACGATCTTCAGGTAAGTAGATACGGTAACCCTTGGTTGAAAAAGCATAACCTAACATTATACCTTCTTTGGCACGCATTTGGAATTTATTTCTCTTTTGTTTCGGTACACCAACATAAGCCTTACATCCAAACACTTTAAAATACATTACTGGTGGTTTCTTTCCATACAACATCTCATACGGTGTTTTCTTTCCTTTTCTTGAAATTCTGTTCCACGTATGAACAAAACAACATACTGCTTCATCCCACCATTCTTCATTCATGTTACTATCCCTCAACATAGATTTAATGGCATCCAGAGCAGTTCTATTAAATCTTTCACATACACCATTTTCTTCTGGCGTATAGTAATTAGTTCGCTCAGCACAAATTCCATGCTCTTCTAAGTATTGTTCAAATTGGTTGTTGCAGAACTCACCGCCATTGTCACTCCTGATACACTTTAATTTTCTTTCAGTCAAGCGTTCCATCTTTGCATGATAATTCTTAAATTTCCTAAATGCTTCACTTTTATTCCTCATAAGGTATAAAACTACTGCACGACTGTAATCATCTATAATTGCCAAAAAATACCTATTTCCTTCTTTTGAAGTTTTCGGCATAGGACCACAGACATCCATATATACTACTTCAAGTGGTTGAGAAGTACGACTTGGAATTGATTTAAATGAGATTCTATTGGACTTGGCAAGGAGGCAAGTGTCACAATTTTCATCTGGTTTTTCTATATTAGGTAATCCCCTTACACTCTGGTTCTTGCTAGTTTCCTTAAGGTAGTCAAAATTAATATGACAATATCTCCTATGCCACAATGTAGCTATATCTGTTCCTGATTTACAAGTGCCAACATTAAATCCACTATTTTCAGCTTTTGGAGTTCCAGTTTTATATTTGTATGGCTTCAGGTAGTACAATCCGTCTTTTCTAGTGGCATAAAATAACTTCAACCAATCATTTGAATAAATCCATAATTTTCCCTTCGTTCCAACAAAATTAGCTCCTGCAGCTTCTAATCGTGAAATAGATATTAGGTTTCTTCGAATACTTGGGTTGTATAAAACATTTGTTAAAGTTATATTACTCATTTCTCCTCCTACTTTAACTGAAAATTCAACAGTTCCTTTTCCTAGTACCTTACTAGAAGTATCCCCAACAGCCAAAGCCATGCTTACATTATTTGTTTCTTCATAACTTGACATTAAAATTTTATTTTTACAGAAATGTGTAGTTGCAGCGGAATCCAAAACCCATATTTTATCATCATTTTCAATCATGGTTTCACCAACTTCCACAGAGTGTGTTGAATAAGTCTCAACTAAAGCAGCTGACTGATCATTGAAATTCCTTTTCTGTTTACCCCACTTTGACTTTACATTTCTGGCATATCTATCTCTACAATTTGCAACTAAATGTCCATACTTGTGGCAGTGATGACATGGACCAATGACTTTTCTATTAGTTTCTACAAATTTACTTTGAGATTTTTTTCTGTCTCCATATCTTTCTTCATCTTTACTTATAGAAGAAATGTTAAACGCACTAACCTCTGGATGAATATCAGCTTTCACTTGTGTAAGTCTGCTTTCTTCTCTTATCAGTTCTTCGGCAATTTTATCAATCGTAAAATCTTCATCCTTCCAACGATAAATTAACTGAACTATACCGGAGAACTCAGGTGGTAGATGCCTTATTGCTTGGAAGCCTTGAAACAACTGATTTAATTCATGACCTGCTTCACTAAGCTTCTTCACTGCTGTTTTAAGTCTAGCAATAAAAAGGCCTATACTTTCATTAGCTTGATACTTAATGCTAAAAAACTCATCAAGTAACTGAATGAGTCTGGCTCTTGTTTTTGGCTCAAAATGCTGAACCAATTTCTCCCAAGCCTTTTTACCATCTAAACAATCTTGAATAAGCGGTCTGAATTCTGGCTGAACTGCATAATACAATGTAGAAAATGATCTATCTCTTCTCAATTCAAATTCCTGTTTTTCTCTTCTTGTAGCTGAATCTTCCAACTCTTCTTCTTTTCCATCAATAAATTTCCAGCAGCCTTTATCTAATAACAAAATTTTAATGTCTGTTTTCCACCTGTCCCAATTATCATAACTTAATAAGTTAAAGCCTTCTGGTAGCAAAGCCATTCTCTATAAAAGTTCTTCAGAATATATTTCTAAATATCAATACAAATTGTTCACGGCCCCCTTCTAAAATGTCCTGGCCCATAACCAATGTTGAAAAATAGGAGCCAGCTTACTAAGTATAATATATTGAAGACTTCTATTACTACTCAAAAATTCACTTCATGGAAAAGGTATAACTATATTTATTGAATATAAATCTTTAAATATAAAGTAAGAAAAACTACATTCAAATAAACTAAACATAACTCTTTAACATCACATAGCTCTTTCTAAACATAACATAAGAGAAGAAACATCCTCTAACCAAAGCAAAGATATAACTAACTAAAACAGAAACACCCACTTCCTTCTAGCTGAGATAACAGGAAGTGACCCAACTTCCCCTAGGAAGTGACCCAACTTACCACAGGAAGTGACACAGCCAAGAGGAAAATACTGTTTACATTTCTATTTGTTTACCTTTTCCCCAACAGGAATTCTGTTAGACCATTGGTTAGCGCGCTTCGCGAATCAAAGTTTTATAATCCGACGAGATTTTGAAACTATTGCTAAATCACATTGACGAGACGTTTATGATTCTTCTGCCAATTTGATTCCTTTGATTTGGCTGATTTTCGCCATTCTGAATATTAGGAGCTCCATCGGAATCTGCTAATATCACGATTTTCATTCACACGATTTTAATATCAATCTTCAATTTTGATATTTAGCTAATTTAAAAGTTATGCGATGTGATTCATATTCTCGTGATTTAAAAGTTATGCATCATGATTCCTATTTACGCGATTTAAAAATTCAGTATTGTAATTTGTATTTTCGCTTTTTTAAAATCCAATTTCGCAATTCATATTCACTCAATTTTTAAAATCAAGTATTATGATTCATGTAAGAAGTAAGTTTTTTCTTGAATTACTTACTATAAACATGTGATATTCTTTATTAGTAAGTAATTTAATTAAAACTGTTTGCTCAAAAAATTATTTTCAGCATGAAACATTTATAAATTGATATTTTTATATCAATAGTTTAGTTTTTGATATTTTGTTTTCACTTTGTGTCATAATTTCCCATGATTAGCTTATCAAGCTTTGTGTTCCTCTTTTTGTTTTTAACAAGTAGGCAGCTATTTTCTAGAAACCACAATATAAAAACTTGTTGTCATAATTTTTTCTCAACTTTCTTTATTTTTTTAAATATATGAAAAGAAAATTGCAAATCTTGATTTCACCAATTAATTTTACAATTCAATTTCAATGAAATTATTAAAGATGGAATACTGATTAGTTTCATAGATATTGTTAACCGTTAACAGTCTGAAAATGTTTTTTTTCCCTTCAAAAATCCGACTTAGGTTTGCAAAAATTACTCGGTCTCACTTTGACGAGCCCTGTTAGTAAATACAATTTTATCAGTACTTATATTATAATAAAGTTGCCTTTTATTGTTTTTTTTTATTGATTGATTTTCTTTTTCAAGAAAGGTCAATAATTGGCACTGTCACTGGTGGTATATATGCATATTCGATGATAAACAATCCTATTATTTTTAAAGTCCTTTATTTTTGCTTTCTTAAAAGAGTGGGAATCCTGTATTAAGTACATTTGAATATTTTTTTTAAAATTCATTCAATTACTTTTGTAAAATTGTACTACATTATTACATGCAAAAACTTTATATATTAAATTCCATGTAGTGTAGCCCTTGTTGCTGAACTTTATTCAGCCCAGCATTTGCTCTGTTTAATAGCATGTACAAGAGTAACTGTAATCTGGTACAAATTTTTTTTAAATTGATTATATAAAATTCATCATTCAATTTACTTCTGCAAATGTTTTCATATTTTGCAATATAATGTGGGTTCACTCTTTGCATCTTTTTCCACCCATCTACCCTATATGTCATTCTCAGTCAATTAGGAATTCATATCATAATTAACTAAATGTTGATAATTTTTACATTAAAATTGATTGAAGTCTGCAAATCAATGACTAGCAATAAAGAAACTTTAAAACAAAAATTTAGTTAAAGTTTTAAATTGCCATTGCATGAGAAAATGTAATTAATTACTGCATGCTCACTTCAATGCTTTTAAAACATACAAAGAAAATAATTAATTTTTTTCTTATCAATAAATAATTTATTAAAAAAACATGAAAAATATTTTAAATGATATTTTTTTGAAAAGTTATTGAATATTTTTAAGAAAATAAATAATATTGCTAGGAAATATGTAAATGACAGTTCATTTCACTTTTGGAAAATTTGTCATATATTTTGTGCCTACAACCAGTAAACATTTTCATTCAAACAACCCATTAATGATAATCTTATCTCCATCATTTTATTTTGCATTATACACAATACCTAAACACATAGTAAAATATACTTTTACTTTATTGTCTAAACAATTTATTATAAAAAAATAAGAATGTTTTTGAATCTGTATTACTAAGTACTTGATTACAAATTGCTATCGTAAATAATCGCAACCACTAACCACATATTTTTTCTTAAAAATGAAAAATATATTTTTGAATTTATTACAATATATTCTTGAAAACCAATTCCTATTATTATTATTATTTCCAATTACAGTCGAACCTCGCTATAGTTAACCGTCTGCGGACTCAGTAATGTGTCCACTATAACCGATGGTTCACTATATCCAAATTTTTTGAAGAATATTTTTTGCATAAGACAGTTGAATGATTGAAAATTGGCTTTGCAATTTTGCATAAGTTATTTAAAAAATTATTAACTAATTAACAGATAATAAAGCAAAAATTGATGAAAAAAGTAATTATGTCGCTAAATATTAGTTTTATTTTCACTTTTTATGAAAAAAAATTTTGATTTTTGATTGAATACAATTTGATTTTAAATTGAGTTCATCAATTTTCTTATCTACAATGTGCAAAGAATGCAAGATTTTTACATTTCGAACAAGCTTTCGAACCATCTTAACAAAGCATCTTCTACGTTTTCTCTTTCAGCTCCACGTAGTTTTTTCAATGTAACCATGTTTTTGCCGTATGCCGCAAGAATTGCACTTCGATTTTTCCAAATGTTTGAAACTGTAGATTTTGACAAGGAAAATTCCTTACGCAGTGTCGATTGATTGGTTCCATCATCAATACGCTTTACAATTTTAACTTTGTCCTCTATCGAAAACGCTTTTCTCTTTAGAGAATTTGCCATTTTCACTGCTTTTGAAATAAAAATCTTGTCTCAAATAGATAATGTAAGAATATGAAGAGAGCAGCTGTAGAATGAGTTAAATTGTTCCCCTTCTTGATTGTCAAGGGGTGATTTGTAAAGAATATGGTTTGAACAGATAAGAAAATTTCAAAAATTCAGCAGGTGGCCAAGTTAACTAGTTGTAGAGCAAGCTTGGGGAAAAGAGATAAAGCGAGGCTTGTCAGGGAGGGGGGAGTATAAGATAAATGATCTGTTTGACATTTATTTCAGTATAGTTGAAAGTGATAGGCATAAAGGAGAGTAATATGACGCATTTTATTGGAATGCATTCATTTTCAGTCCCAACACCTACAAGTTTAAAGATGGAGGACTGAAAAAGATATTTAAAGAAATGAAATTTGAGTCCACTATAACCGAGTTTCCGAGTTCTAAGCTGTTCACTATAAGCGTTAAAAATAACATTATTTAAATAGGTATACGGACGGGACCGCTAAAAAAGTTCACTACATCCGAGTGTTCACTATATCCCAGGTTCACTATAGCGGGGTTCGACTGTATTATTATTATTTCTTGAATAAAATGTAGACTTTTGATGAAAGTAAAGCATAATGTTTATAAATTAAAATTATTTTCCAAGTGAGTACTTGCAAACCTAACACTGATTTATTTGCTTTATTCCATACTATCTGTTGGAGTTTCAGGATGTTTGGAATAAAGTTCATTTGGCAATAATGACTCAGGATTTTCAGTGCCATTCTTCGTTACTGTAAAAAGTCATACCTCTAATTAACTATGCAGGTATTTGCATCGATTTTTATGAGGATATTAATGTTAACTTATTCTTAAAGGGCCTAGCCTATTTTTTTCTAACAATTCTTGCTACTCTTTTTTTTCCAAACTAGCACATTGTGGATTCTTCCTATTTATATGTTAACTTAGAAGCTCAGAAGTTAACTCTTTATTGAGTTTTGATAAATATGCATGCTTTGTGTAATCTTTTTATTTATGCCACGTTTGTTCTTCACTTTTGGCATAAATAGAACTTTTATTCTTGATATTGATTTTATTACCCATATTTATGCAATTGTTTTACAGTAAACTTCCGATTATCCACAAAAAGAGAATTCAGATCATCAGCGCTTCACCTTTTTTTCACAAGGACAAACAACATAACGTTTAGAATTGAGAACTAACAAATTCATAGAGATGAAACTATTTCAAGACTTTTGAGAACAACATACTAGCAAAGATTCATGTTTGTAGTCTAGATGTTCGCAACTAATCAAATAATAGGTCTACACTGAAACATTGCAGCTTCAAGTGCAATAAATTAGTAATAAGGAGCACTAAAAATGGTGAGAAACAGCAAAACAATGTGAGTCATGATTTACAGTTGTGGAACTACGAATACAGGATGAAGTTCAAATTTCAATGAATAGATTCCATCAAAGCAGTTTCTTCTCCTGGATGGTATTGTTGCTATTCAAAGCAATAATATTGATAGCAAAGTTTTTCCATCTTGCCTTAATTTGATGACTGGGAATGTATTATCCTCATGGTCATTAAGTTAGTCAACACATTCTTGGAACCCTTAACAGATTATCCCCAAATTTGCTTATCCGCGCTTCAAGGGTCACTCAATTCAGTAAATAATCGGGAGGTTACTGTATAGTTAAAAACTATCAACAAATTACTAATGCTGAAATTGCTAACTTCTAGGTCATGGGGAAATTGTTTTTCTTTTTTTTAAAAGAACTGAATCTTTGTTTATTATATGTAAAAATAAAAAATATATAATATTAATAACTTTTTATAAGTAGAGCTAACTAAAAGATCCAAATTGAAATTACAACATTTAGATCTTAATCTAGTTAAAACTATAAGTGAAACTTTTTATGCAAATATTCTAAATTTTTTTTGGTGCAAAAAGGAAAGAAATATATGTTGAGCAAACTTCCAATAAAAATAAATTTTAAAAAATGCATCTAATTTTGGATATAGTTTTTTTAGCTATTCAGTTTATTTGTTTTTTACAAAGCTCACGTTTTTAAATCAAAACTATCTGTGGGACACAAAAAATAATGTATTCATAATTATCCAAACACTTTTAATTAAATTTTTTTTAACGTTTTCTCAATTAATAATATTTATATCTTATTTGAATACAATCCCTTATTCGGCAGTCATTTTCCTAATGTAATTATTTCGGTAATTATGCATTGAAAGAAATTTCTATAAAAGTAAGTTATTATATAGTTTGTACAAATTAAATTTTTTTTTACTCCCAATTTATTGAAGAAAGCTGGGGGGACAGTAATTACACTCAATAAAGTAACACATGGAGTTTTTAAAATTAAGTAAAACTTATATACTATAAAATCAAACTTTAATATTCTTTCAAGAAAAATGCTCTTTATAACCCGGGAATTTTATTTTATTCATCTAAAGCCACCAATTGAGTTTTATTGCCACTTTATGTATTTGGGATAGTTTATACACAAATATTGGGGATATATTCAAAATTATGTGTAGAACAAAATACTCAAATTAATCTATGAATATGAATCATGTATACTTAAATCAATTAGAAATTCATACTAAATCAGATTAGATGTGAATTCATCTACAGATTTCTTGATTAATGTAATAAATTACTTAAAAGTTCAAAATTCCATTTTGGGAACAAAGGAACAGTTATGATATTTCATTTGCATTATTTTCTTAAAAATATAATTTAAATACAAAGTAAGTGTAATTGGTGCATATTTTTTTTTGCTCATTTAGAATTTTTAATCACAGTTTAACATGAAATAATAGTAATTAAAAAAATAAGACAAATAAAAAAGAATGCTTTAGCATGGACAAGTTAAAGAAAAGAATTGAGAAAAATGACTCTTTTAATTTTTGACGTGTATGAATTTGGTGACACGATTTTCCTGCTCATTTTAAAGCATCAATATAAACAAGATTTAACCCTTCTACTAAGTTTTTAACAGTTCTTTAAAATTTGTTTATTTTGTAAATAATAATAGAATGTTTTTTTGTGAAAATTTTTTTCTATCACTTTAATAAGATTCCATTACTTTTCATTATTTTTTAAGCATGCTACCTTTTTTCAATAAGTCAATATAACATTTTCATGAAATAGTAATGTAATACATTTAATTAATTGTGTTAAGCAAGATCAAATACAGGGAAACTTTAAATATTAGTTAAAGTAGTGCAAATATCAAATAATTCTTTATTCTATTGCCTTAAAGTCAAATTTAATATTTATTCATTCACTGTGATCATAATTATTGATAAGCTTGCTAGGGGTTAAATCTTTATTTAAAAAATTGTAATTAAATCTGAAGAATTGAAATATATTTTGTGTCCTGAAATCTTAAGTAATATTCTGTGGATACCTGAAAAATGAGCAAAATAAAATCTTCATTTTAAACTCTGCTGAATTTCTCTTAACATAGTACAATTTTGATATTCTGAATCTCTTCTGGTAAGAAAAAAAATTTAAATATCTTATGCTATTTGCAAATAAGTTTAGTTAAATTTAATATAGTTACTAATATCAAAATAACTTTCCTTTCTTACTATGCAACTTACAAAATGTATATCACACATTAAAAAAAAAATTTATTCATAAAAATCATTTTTTCAGTTATATTAACATTTACATGAATGAAATAGTTTAGTTTTCACTATTTAAATTATGAATTCTAAGAGAAATAAAACTTATTTCTCATTGTTTAATATTGTTTATTTTTAGTATAATTTTTTTTATTAAAGCATTTAATGAATTTTTCAAATTTCTTATACAATATTTAAAAATTTTTCTTTTTTTAATTAAGTTATAACTCAGGAAACTGATTTATTTGTAAATCTATATATATATATTTCTCTTACACGGCGACAAAAAAATCCTCATTACAACTTCCCGAATGGCAACGCTAGAAAATCAACCAATGATTGCCGCTAAAAATGTCACATGCCAAATCTAGCTGAAGTGGCTCAACATATAGCCCTTTTAAAAACGGAAACTGGAATAACCAGAGAGAGCATCAGCAGGTTGTTCAATTCAGCTGCGGCAATCTCATACTATTAAGCTAGGCAGAAGTGAGTAGTCTTTGTTGATAGATCTCCATTTTAATATTTTGTCAAAAGCGCTTTTTTTCACAAATTTATGTAGACTGAACCAGTTTTTAGTCATGGACAACTTTATGTTGTCCTCTCTAGGGTTAGATCATTTGACAGCCTAACAGTGATAGCTCCAAGTCCAGAAATTTATAATTGTGTGTTTAAGGAAGTTCTTAATCTTTAATAGTAATTATTTTTTGTTATTAACAAAGCCCTTAATCTTTCTCAGTATTTGTTCGTATTTAGTATTTATTTCAAATTAATGTTTAGTATCTGCAAGTTTTTCTTATGTATGTCAAAGTTCAACGATTTATTCTTATGTTTTTAACAAAGTTGTGAATCGTTCATGGTTATTATTTTTTAAAAACATAATGTTTTGTTTATGCAGGTTTTTCCATTGCAATTCACTTATTTCAATTTTTAATAGACTTAATTATAGCCAAAATTTTAACCTTTTTAAAGAGATATCAGTTTTAGAAATTTTATCTTAAGATTTTATACTATAGCACATTTCTAATGGGCTTAACGAATTACATGTCATTTATTTGAATTCAAATTTATTTTAATGACTTAGTATTTACTACAAAGATGTAATTTTTTTAAAAAAAAAAGTTGTTATATGGATTTGAATGATTGTTTTGAGAATTTTGCGCATTTGCAATGTACCTAAGTTAGTCGCGAGCAAAACGAGCTTGGCTTGCGAAGCAAACCATTTAAGATTGCGTAGCAATTTTCGGGGGTTGGTGAGCGTTAGCGAGCAGGGGGCGCAGCCCACTTGTATATTTTAATTCTTTAATAACTCGTTCCATATATATATATATAACTTATGTTGCCTACTTTTTAATAAAATTAATTTTGTAGCAGATTTTCTATGTACTTTTGAGAGTAATGGGCATTTCTACATCAATCATTCAATAAAAAAATTAAGGTCAATAATTTGGATAAGCTAAACATGTTTGAAATTAAAATTATTATTAATTTAAATTAAAAAAATTACATTAAAAATTTTTTACAATTTGTGAATTAATAGATAGAGAGTTGACCTAGAGAGCTAAATTGTGTGATATTAAGATTTTCAGAGCATTTTATGGCATGTAGCATAGCTAAACTATGAAAAAAATTATTTTTTACTTAAATGTAAATATTAAAGCTTTAAATTTTTTTAAAATAATAAAATTTAATTTCCTTTCTCTGTTTTGGAAAAGTTGACACCAAAAAAATAAATTAATAAATAAAAAAACAGCCAAACTAGTCTTTAGTTTATCATTTGCATAAACCAAGTAGTAATTAAAATCGCAAAATTCGCCATTAAAAAGAAGTTTTATTAAAAAGTGGCTTCTTCATTTGAACTACTAATTTTCATAACCTATTCTGGTCAAAATTGTGATATTTGTTATTCCTTTTATTAAATAACTCATAATAAAATAATTATACCCTAGGGAACAAATTTTTTGTTGTGTTTATGCAAGTACTTGATCTTAATTAATTCCAATGTATGAATTTCATATATGTAATTTCCAGTTTTGTTTCTTTAAAGCTGAGTTCACAACTATATAAAGAATGTATTGTGTGTATATATATATATATATATATATATATATATATATATATATATATATATATATATATATATATATATATATATATATGTTATTTTTAAACATTGAAAAAATTAAAAAGTAACATGAAAATTAAAAGTAACATTGCACAATGTATTTTTGAATGAAATAATAACATAACATAAGAATAAAAATTGATGTGGTCCAAAATATTAAAATATTTTATTATAAGCACTACAATTCATTTATAAAAGGAGAAAAAAAATTAATTATTTGAAATTACTTTTCAGCATCACCTTTAGCTTTGATCACTGCATATAAACAATTACATGGAATAAACAAGTGTTTGACAATTTTCTTTCAAGTCTTAGTAGTCCTAATGCTTTTCGCTTTTTGTTAATTAGAGCAACTTCTTATAGTTCTTTCTTTATTATCCATTAACTATCAGTTGGGTAAGATCTGGGGAATTAACTAGCTACGGTGCCATTATGATTTTGTATTAAGCAATATTTTAGTGTATGGTGTGAGGCTAGTTGAAAAATAAAATCATCTTCATTTGTGCTCATGCAATTCCATACTATCACACCAGCTTCATGCACTTTTTCCGATACTATTGTATAAATGTATATCCAAACTCAAATGCCTTGATTTTCATAAGAGGCACAGAACATAGTTTCGTCACTAATATTTTCTTTCAGTCTTTCAAGCCCCATAACAAACTTGATTTGTATCATCACTTTCTTTTAAGCTTTTGTTTTATAGTCTTAAATAGTTTTGTTTGAGAAAAATATGAAATTGAAGGTGCTGAATTGATTTTTTTTTAACTTCACCATTCAGATTTTTTTTTTTTCAATTTATGTTTGATTTTTGGTAACCATTAAAATTATTATTTCTTTTTATTCTACTGATACTGCTATATGATTCTTGGTGAGAATAATCTGAACTGTTAGCTATATATATTTGAATTTTACTTGTTTGATATGAGTTATTAACTCTAAGTTTTATTGATTCTGAAATATCAGGAAAAACGTTCCCTTTTGAAACAAGCATAAAACACAGAAAATCAAAATAATCGTTTAACAAATCAATAAATTAGTTTTTTTCTTGGATATTTAATATATATTTCAATAAAACAATTTTTTTTTTTAGTTTGCCCTTTGTCTTTTTTAAACGTAGTCTGGCATATATCTGCTGTTATAAAAAATTTCCTTATTTTTTTCTTTAATTTTTCCTTAGCCCATTATAAAGCCTGTATTGTATGACATATTCTGTTTTCCTATGTTTTAATTTATTTTTTCTCAAGTGCAGTCTCACTTTTCAAGTCAAGATCATTATAAATAAAATACACCGTTCATATCGTTATAAATAAAATATTAAGAAACTACTCCAACATAAAATTATAATAACTATGTATTTGACTAGTAAAATAAGCTTATTTTGCAAAAAATATCGACCTTTAAAAGAAAAGTTTATTTGAAAATTGACTAACCCTGAATTTTTATTATAAAAACTTTTTGTTCGACTTCTAAACTTATAAGTCCATATTCAAATACTAACTAAATGTATAACTTTAAATTTATAATTTTTATTCAGTAAGGGTCAGATATTCCATTTAAATGCTTGACTTATGTTTATTTTGTCCTAAATTGAAGTACATCAAAATCAGAGGAGCTTCATTATAAAGTAATAAACTAATGCAGTATATATACCTGAAACTCAGTAAAGTTGAAGTCTCTATGCACCCTTTTAACTTTCAAACAGCTGCAGCTATTTTAAAATGTCTGTGGCTATTATTGTGTCTAGGTATTGTAAAATAGCTAGTACTGCATGATTATATTATTTAGAATGCCAACCCGAAGAAAGTTGGGGATTTGTCTCGACAAGATATGCGCTCTATTTTTAAGAGATTAGGGGAAAAGTAATGATCATGTAAAGTCTTTGAAAATTATTTCTCATTTTGATAATGTATATAGTGCTTAAAAATATTTTTTAGGTGCTTAAAAATTACTTTTTTTACTTATTTTTGTGTGATTACGCTACACACCCTGGAAAAGCTCTTTGAGTACTTAAACTGATCATAATACAGCAAAAATTGCTAAATCCCAACTCTTTCATAAAAAGTAAATATGTTCAGTTAAACCTATTTGCACAGAAAAACCCTTATAACTTCCAAACTATGAAACTTTCAAACTTCATTATCTTCACTTGTCTTTATGTCTGACACATATTAATTGATTTTTTGTAAATAAATAGTAATTTAAAAGTTTTTATACGAAAATGGCTGCAGAAGCTCACTTTGAACTTAAAATATCTGCATTTTGCTTTAAACTATAACTTTTGAAACATTTAACAGCTTTGTTCTAAATATTCTTATGTTCACTTATTTTGGTAGAATGATTCTAGAATTTATTTTCTTCCAATTTTAAGTAATAAAGTCTCCTAGTTTTACTAGTTCCTTAGCTTTGTGATTACATATTTGAGATTAAAAGAGTAAATATGATGTAAGTACTCATTTTTCCTAACATAGAAGTTATTTAAAATTTTAATAACGTCACTGGGAAATAAAATTATATATATATTGGAATGAATGTCTGTATGTCTTTGTGCTAAGTCTGTGTTCCAAAAATAATGAAATTTGGCATGTTTATAACTCATAGCACTAAGAAGATCAGTGTCATAGCATTCTATGACGAACTGTTCAAGCGGGATAAGCAAGCGACAAATTTCATAGTTAATTTGTCTTGCAAGGCACAAGAAACGTTACTGTTATAAATGTTAAACTGAATAATAATGAAACCCAAAAACCATAAGATAGTGCAATTCTCCAAAAATGCCTTTTATTTAAAAGTATTCTTGTTCTGAAGGTTATATTTTTCTTCAAATTGTATTTTCATGTATCTGACATTCATTGCTTGAAAATATTTTACGTTTTTCAGCAGGTGAGCTACACTGATTCGCTTCTAACAGATCAGCATTTGAATCCCAGCCCTCCTTCTACCAGTTCCTCTTGCTGGTCAATGTCTTCTTCTGTATCCTTACCTCCAGGCAGAGTCAGAAGTAAGTTAGTTATTTGTCTATTTTTTTTTTAATTTAATTCTAAAGGCTTTTTCTTATTCCATTATAGAAATTTTTTTTTTCATAAGATTTTTTTTTCTTATTGTAATTTAAGCAATAGCTTTCTTGATTTTTTGGTGGTCAGCCAACAATTATCTAATCCGAATTCAACTAAATTAAAGAGCATTTTTACGCTAAATTAATTTATGCATTTTATAAGGTATTAATCATAAACTTTTGTATAGAAGAAAAGGAAATTCTTACTTTTTGAAACCACAAACTTTTTATGTTCTACATTATTTTATGACTCATTTTAGTTAATTTTTACATGAAAGATTTTAACTAGATTTCCTTATGTATAGTGCTCAAAATAAAAAGGACAACCCTAAGTAGCTTTTGATTTAATATTATCGGATCTTTACCTTTTAGGACTCTATCTTAATGGTTCAAGGGCGTGACCTCAAATATGCTGATTAATTAATGCAGGCAAAAATTTAAGTTACACACATAAATGTATTTTCTCTGTATAAACATACTTTTCTTTGTTGATGGTTTCAAATTTCAAACCCCCAGAATATAGGATCTAACGGTATTCTGGAAAATATATTCTGGATAGCCTGGGCAGGAGTCACTACCAGAATTTGAACCCCTTAATGTCAATTTTACTTTTTACGTATTTCACCATCAGTCTTAGAACTTTTTAAGCGAATTCAAAAGTTTTTGCTTATAATTATGCTTAAAAAAATTTATGAAGATTCTATACAAAATACAACTTTTAGTATATATAACTTTTTTTTAAATTTAATAGTAATAGTCAAAAAACTATTGGATTGTAAAGTATAGAAGTTTTTAGATCATTTTAAAGAATGCAGTTGTAAATTGCGAAATGCAAAATTTAGCAAAATTGTTCGATTAGTTTTTGGGAAATCAAATGCATTACTGTTAAGTAATATTAAATATTATTTGTGCATTTTAGAGTTCAGATCCTTAATAGTTAAAATAATTTAAAATAAAAAATGTTATTGAAGTAAAATTTATAATATTTAATATATATATCTTTCTTTTAAACAAAATCTGATTTTTATGTACCCTGATAAAATTGTCCTCCGATGTTTCATTCAAGGCTGCTACAACCCTAAACACGAAATCACCTGGTATATTTCTTTGCTTAGCAAGTTAATTATTTTTTTGCTAAAACTACTTCGGCAGAGAGACCTTATAAAAAAAAGTTCTTTATATATCATTGTTAATAAGTCGGGTTGATTTTGGTTAGTTAGTTTTAAATGGTTTGCATTAATTAAATAATATTAACCTTTTTTTATTACTAATATTAAGAATTTTAGTGTAGTTTTATAGTTAAATGGTATTTAGTATTTATACATTTTATTAGAATTTTAATCATTAAACACAAAAAGAATTTAAAAAAAATTCTGATTGAAATGAAATGTTACACTGTTAAATCTGTATTTCTTAAACAAAACATGATTTTAACACTGATAAAATGTACACAGCATAAGTTAATTATTATTTTCTTTTTTTTTACTAAAATTACTAATGCCGAAAAATCTTAAATACTAATTTTGTTAATTTGTATAACAGAACAGGAAAACTTAAAAGATAGTTTATGTTTTCTCAGAATTAAGAAGAAACTTCAAAAACCCATCTTTTTCAAAATAGGTTAAAATGAATGTAAAATCTGCCTCATTGATCTGCCTTTAAAGGTGACTGTTTTTCTATCAGCGATTATTAGTATATTTGGGCATTACAATATCAGCGAAACATGAAGAGAATATATTCAAAACTTACATTCTGTGCTTGCATAGAAAAAAAAGTAGGATTTGTCAAAAGATGTTTGAAGACGGGCTAACAACTAAATTAATCACCAATCTGTTTGCAGAGTTGCTACTCCACAGGGAAAACCTGGAAAATGCAGGGAATTTAAAAATCACCTCAAGAAACAGGGAAAATGCAGGGAATTTTGATTTTTTTCTTTGCATGCTGGGAAAATACAGGGAATTTTGTTTCTTATTTTTGTTTCCTATTATCTCTTGTTTCTTATTATCTTTTGTTTCTTATTATCTTTTAAAAAATGGTGACCACTCAATGCGTGATATTTAACCATGATATTTCAGCTATACTAAACAATATAGCTCACACAAGAACACAGTAATTGTTGTTTCCTCTTAATATATTGTGTATAATATGTATAGAGATTTTTTTTTTTCCAGATTTGAGTGGTAACCCTGATTTGTGTCAGTTTTGCTATTACTACAAGAATATATAAAACTTTTCCCAACTGAAGCAACCATCATTCACAAGCTGCATTATGCACGATTTGATCTTATTAGAGGACTTTTTGCTTGCTTTGTGAAACATGAAGCATTTTCAGCAATCGGAAATTAAACACACAAAAAAGGATATAGCGAACGTAAAAGATATAGCAAACAAAAGCAATCATTTAAAAAGTGATTAAATTTATTTTATTTTTTTGAAAAAAGAGTTAATTAACTCAGCACCAAAATCCAAAATTTAAAAAATTATGTTGTATGTATAATGTATTTATGCAATAAAATGAAAAATAATTATCTAAACAGTTGCTGATTATCATATAATTTTTCAAACTAAAATAGCAATTTTCGTATGTTAAGGAATTAATATATATTCCTACTTTACAGTTATTGATGTGTTTCACAGGACTCTGGCTAGATTACATTATAATATGAACATGGTGATTCCAATTGTGAAAATTTATTTTATTTTCTAAATAATTTAAAAAGTCACGTTTCTGATATATTTGATGTAAATCATGGAACAGTATTAATTAAAAGAAATGGAATGTTAATGTATGTTCTCAGTAGTTTTAATTTTCTAAATCATGCAGTTTCTCACGTAATAATTGTCTCTTATGTGAACTGAAGAAAAATATAATTTCTAGCTTATTTTTTCAATTGGTAATTTTACTTTTTACTAAATATTAAGTATTGTTGTAATCATTTACTTAATAATAAATTAGTACACAAGTTTATGTCAACACATTGTTATTTATTATCTTAAATTGTCTGTAATTTATTATTAAACGATTGCACACGCGTAAAATTTACTTGCTTGGAAATTCAGCTTTTTTTTTTCCTTTTGAACAATCTCATCCCTGTGTAATAATTTTTTTTTTTTTTAGGTGTCTTGGATTAGGTTGAAAAGATTTTCATGACTGTTGACTGTTGGAGAGTATCCTTACACAGGTGACACTCGATTCCACAGTGTATACATGCAAATAAGTAATAATTGGGCACTCCAAATTAAATATCTGCAAATGAGGGCCTGTATGAGTGTCAGGTCCCACCCAAGAGTATTGTGGGTGGTGGGTGAGTCATTTATGATCCAAATTTTCTATCAATATTTGCTTGCAAAATTTTGTAATAGTGGAGTTTGGGACATTCAGGTCACTGCAAGGCTTAAGTGTCCCAAATCTTTTTTTTTATTTTTTTGCCTAAATTTATGTTTAGAATATTTTCCCTGGCTTTTATGTGTGCTATTTGTCACATGTTATGTTATTATTTTTGGTAAAGTATTTTTTCACATATATACAACGGCATTGCCGAGTGGAAGGATAAAAAACAGGTCTTAGGCAGGGAAGGAGGGTACAAAATTTATTTATTAATTATTAGACAGAAAACGTTTATCAAAGTGTGGTCACGAAATGTTGTGCTTCTCAATATAAGTTAAGGAAAATCTTGCAAAGTAAATCTAAAATGTTTCATTTTAGGGAATAAGGGAAATCTTAGTAATTTTAATTGGTTTATTAAATAGGATACTTGATTCCCACAAAGAGCAATATATATATATATATATATATATATATATATATATATATATATATATATATATATATATATATATGAACACATTAAACAGAGAAGAACTAATTCAAGAAAAAATATTACTAAAGAAAATTGAGAAGTTTTATTTTTCTGCACATAAGCTGCAGAAGCCATAAAATAAGATAAAATACAAAGAAAACAAGGGGATGAAATATTTTTTAAGTAAAGCATTTTGTTTTTGTGCTTCTTACATATTGTATTGATGTATTTTGCTTCATACGATACAATATTAGAAAGGACTCTGTTCTGTGGATGTAATTGTGTAAGCTAATGATGACATTATATCTTTTAATTTTTTATTGCCAACTTTTTAATTTTTTAATATTTTTAAAAAACTTTTATTGATTAATTTTTCTCATTTTCCCTAAAAATATTTTTGTCTTGTATTTTATCCTTACATTATACACATAAATTTAGTAATGCATATATATATGTATTACTAAAATTTATTAAAATTCTTTTTTTTTTAATTTTTTTTTATCCTTTTTGTGCTGTATGTATACAGTAGAGTCCTGATTATCCAAGTTTCCGCTTTAACTGATCTATCACATATTTCAAGGATTTTTTGTTGTTGTTCTATTTTATTTTTAGAACTACACCCAAAAAATAATCTGAATTTTATCTTCCGGACACTCAAGAAAACAATATTCAACAACTTGATCTGGTGAAATGATCGTTAATATTGTCAATAGTGAAAATGAATCTCGCGAAGATGATGAAGACAGTTACGATGAAAATCAACATATAAAAATCTCTCATGCAGATGGACAGATACAGATTTATTTTTAAAAGCTATCGAACATGCTATTGAATATGTAGAATGACAAAAAGAGTCAGCACCAGCCTTCCTGTTATCTCTAAAAAAAAATTATGAAACATTGCTGCAGAAAAGTTATGTGAAACAAAAAAGGACTTTTTTGAGTAAAAACTCTTTAATTTTCGTAGAGTATGCTCTTAAGTTTAATTATAATATGAATTGTATGTAGTCTACTCATATAAATTTGGTCAAAAATATTAACCCTACTCTTTTTCTTTCCTTTTTTATACTCGCTTTAACTGAGTTAGTTCACATTTACTCGAATAATTCGGACTCTACTGTACCCCAGGCAGAAAAGCAGCGACATTGTTGCAGAACTTTATAGAGTTCATGCAGAAAGATTTTTCCTCCTTTGAAAAATAAAAAGCAATTACTTTTCATTTCTACAAAAATTTGCAATGCAATCTTCTTAAATTTTATGTAAAATTACCTATGAATTGTGCATTTACTTCATGGTGCATAGCGTTCTTAAAACGTGCTTAAAGGTGGGCGGCGGCACAGCCAAATGGGTGTAACTCTTAAGATAAGACCGCCATTTGGCAGAGGACTTGACTGTGGCAACCCTGGAATGCAGGAGGAAAAACTTTTCTTCCCACTCAGTCTGCTTTACATATGGCGTAGTGAATGTCGCTGTGGTTGTGCCGTACTCTACCATTTTGATGTTTATTACTAATTAACTAATTATTATGTAACCTTCTTTAAATATTAAATTAAACTTAAATATTATGGCTAGCTGGTGATTTTGCATTAGTTTATTTAAAAACCTATTTTCTTCTTTTTGGGTACTCCCCGTGCCTCAGGTGCTTATTTTCATGATTTAAAAGCTTTTAAAGGTGTTTTTTTTCATTGGGTATTTTTAAATAGTGCTTAATTTTCCCTTTTCAAAAATGAGATTTTTTTCGTAACCATGTTGATTTTCGACACGTATTATGCAAAAGCGTGCTTTTCACATTGTTCTATTCAACGTTTTAATTCATTTCGGCGTACCGTCGGTCCATAGCGTATGAAAACTGCAATTATTTTACATGTTTGGTGAAATACTTTCGAGTCTGTTTGTGCGTCTATTAAGCTGGGTTCGGAGAGATTATTGCCTTCTCATGTGCAACTCTGCTGCATTTTGCAACATATTCTCAATTACCACCCTCTGATGTCAAACCGAAAAATCTCTCAATCATTTTATAACAGCTTATATAATCAAGAAAAATGTTCTTTGTCAGAAACTAGTTATTTTTTCATTATCATCTAAAGTCTTTGAAAATTAATTTGCATTTTGTTAATGCATATAGTGCTTCAAAATATTTTTTGAGTGCTTAAAAGGTGTTTATTTTTTGTTGAAAGATTTGGCTTCGCACCCTATACTTTTTAAGGCCATGATTCTATCGAATTTTTAGCAGTTATTGCGATTGATTTCTCCTTAGTTTTTTAATCCGATATTTTTTATACAATATCATTTATTACTTACCGCAACGACCTGATCTTGAAACACACATTTGAGGAGTCCAATTTGCAGGATTTTGTCGTCGATCTTTCTTTTGGCAATTACTACTACAGATTTCATGATTTTTAATTATGTTTATTATTGTGATGAATAGTTACTAAGTACAAAATGCAAAGAAGGAAATAATTTGTGCGTACCCCCTAGAAAAAATTAAGAATATCACCCATAATATTAGAATTAAAAATTATTACATGTTCAATTAAAAAAAAATCATTTAGTTTTTTTAAACACATCTCTTTTGTTATTTTAAATTAGTAACATATATGTTTGTTATCATCAAAAGTATCTTGCAGAAAGATATTAGTATTAGAGAGAGTATGTCCCACAAAGCCCGAAAAAATTCTGCCACAGGGACTATATATATATATATATATATATATATATATATATATATAATCAATCCCTTATTATTACAGAATCGATTATTAAATTTTTTTTTTACTGATTATTTTTTAATGCTTCACAGTACCTGATGCTAAAATAATGGAAGGTCCAGATATGTATTCAGAAGTAGGAAGCTCTATTAACCTAACATGTGTCATTGTGGACAGCCCAGAAGCCCCAGCTTATGTATTCTGGTACAGTCACAGTTCAGAAGGGTGGTCAAAATACTGCAGTCAGTAGGCGAAAGATCAGGGACGCACAACAGACAAATTCAGGAAACTACACTTGCTCTCCTTTGAATGCAGGTGCAGTCAGTTCCATTGTATATGTGGTCAAAGGTGAGAAATCTTACCCTTAATACCCTAACTGTAGTCCATGCCTAAAAAACGGAATCTGCAGTAAACATTGAAAGAAAATTGCGATGTTTCCCCTGTATATTCGGAAATGTGGTTTTTCTGTGTTTTGGCAGAATTCCTTTTTTTTTTCAATTTAATTAAAGATTTTCTTTTTTCTGAATTCTTGAAAAAAGATCTGTTTTTTTGTGCTTTTTAGTGTATATGCAAAAACAATTTAAAATTACTTTCAGGCGATTTAAAATCACACGTCGTAATTTGTATTCACAATATTTTTAATTGAAGACCATGATCTATATTCATGGGAGTTTAAATTACACATCACAATTCATATTCCCATGATTTAAAAATCTCACATTAGGATTCAAATTTATCCAATTTAAAATCAAGATTTTTTATTTACACTATATAATAAAGAGTCTTGCATTGATATATTTATTTAAAGGCTATTAATATTCTGTCGAAATATGTTTTCTCCTTGCACTTTTTAATTTTTTGCTCAAATTTATGTATTTTTTCAATTATTTAAAAATTGCTTTGCATATACTTTAGATTTAATGCTTCTTTGGTTTTTTACTTTTCTCATCCAGGCTATTAATGTCATATTTGTTCTGAGAGCATTTGATTCTCGGATTTGGCCGATTTTAAAAACCGGAATATCTGCATTAAGGAAAAAAAATTTTAAAGTAAACTTTACAAATTGATTAACAGTTAAATTAATTATTACATTTTGTTTTTACTGACATTATTTTAATTTGACATTTTAAATAAACAGGAACTACATTTGTTAACTTACAGAAGGGTTTTAAAATAAATAGCTTTTCCGAGTAGCAAAATTTAAGTTTAAAGTTTTTGTAATTTTCAATATTTCTTTCTTTTTCTTTTTTAAGCCACTAAGTTCATTACAAGCAAATTTCTAACATCTATTGTCGGTAGATCATTGAGACTGAATGATATTTATTCTGCAACTTTTCTTAATTTATGAACAGTTTTCATTTTTTACACTTCCTGTTTCCTATCTTATTAACTTAGAAGTATAATCTGCACATGTAACTTTGGCAGTAGGGTGTTGAAATAAATTTGTTATCCACATATTTTCAAAACTTAAGAAAATAGAAAATTTTAATTTTCAAAAGAAAAAAAAACGAACAAGGTTTTTCATAATTTTAAACGTATACAGTACAAAATGTTTAATTTTATAAAAGGAGGATTTTATCGTGCTTTGGTATTAAAATGTTTCTGTTCTCCAAGTTTAATTTTAATAGTGGCAAGTTTAATAGTGGCCACACAACAATATTTTTAGAAAATACTAGTAAAATAAAATCAAAATAATTGACAACCAGTTTTCTATCTAGCCTGCTACCAAAACTATATACAAAAGCTGGGCCTGACATTCTTGGATTATCAAAAATTAAACCCAGCGTTATAAATACATCCATTTTGGATGAATTTTAAAATGCTGAGTTTAATATGGCATTTGTAAATTTGAATTTTCAACAATATAATTTCATTTATAAATTTCATAAATTCATATTAAATTCAATTATAAATTTGAATTTTAAAATATATCCATTTGGTATAAACACATTTATTCAACGATGTTTTTATTTTACTGTACACACCACTTTTTCTGACTGGGCATTTTTAAATTTGAATTTTCTATAGTTTCAGTAATTCCCTTGTGTTCTTTTTCAATTGTTTAATTAAACATAGGCTTAACATTTAACCCCTTCCTTCTCTTTTCCGTGAAAATGATGGGGTGAAGTTTCGCCTTCTATTTCTCACTCCTGTTATATTCACTGCTGGAGTGCTCAGTAGTAACGCACCTATAAGAATAAAACCAAAATTATTCTTTTGCCTGGAAAACACTTCAGTTCTCCTTTTACTCACCAGATGGCAGTACCAGAATATTTTTAAGGTAATTGTGGAAGAGATGAAAACAAAAAGAGATGTAGAAAGGAAACCCGGTTGTGACGTTGGCCTCTGTATCTCATGCTTTGAAATTTATCACACAAGAAAAAATTACTAATCTTTTTTTATATTATGCTAAAGTTTAATAAAATTCTTTTGTAATGTTTAAAACACATATTTTTTAAATTTTCCTTGCTTGCTGGAAAACCAACATTAAGTCATAGTAACCCTGAATGTTAACTTTTCCTAAAAATTAAATTTTTTAAAATTTCAAGCTAAAAACAAATCAAAAATTAAAAATGACTGTATATATATTGTTCATGCACATATTTTTATATAATTTTCAGGGATTAAAAAAAACGATCATTAAGGGGTTAAATGTGATAAATTAGGTTGGTGGTAAACTGTTTTAATGTTTGTTATAATATTCATTTCAATAATATTTTTTTTCACATTATTATAAATATTTGTTTAAATACCTTTCATCACTCAGATAAAACATTAAAAAAAAACTTTTTTTGTTTACCATAGTCTAACTTTTATCTATCTGGGGTAGAGAAAGTTTTTCGAATTCGGACTTCAAAATTTCCTGTTTACGTAATCCTGGTTAATTCACTTAAGCGTGCATTTAGATATTTTAATTTTTTTTCTTTGAAAATCACCCTGGCATTAATTTTTTGGAGAGTTTTTTTGCAGCAGAATCTTGCCATGAAATCCAGTGCAAATTCCTCAGGTTTTTGATAAGTGATAGCTTTACAGCTAGTGCTAATTGCACACAATAAATTGAATGGGGATGCAGAGTACAAAACACCATGTACCAGTGCTCAATGATACCACAATTCATGTCACATCAGTTGCTATTCTATTCTAAATTTTTGTGATGTGCAGGGTATCTGCTCACCTGGAAAGTCATGAGAAATCATGGAAAGTCATAAATTTCGGTATTGAACAAAATTTGTCATGAAATTTCATGATTTTAACTAGTTTTTTAAACAAATTATGGAAAGTCATGGATTTAGGTCGCCAAAAAATCTAATTTTTAAAATGGAATTTACTCCCTCCCCCCCTCAATTTCGTGGTGTTCCGAATATCTGAATTTGTAACAAAATCTCTGCGCACAGTCTTATTTTATTAAAATATAAAAATTTTTATCATCTTCTTTTCAAATTATAGTGTTCTTTAAAAAAATGAAAGAAAAAACATTATTTCTAGAGCAAATTATCTTTTAAATTTCTGTGATTTCAGAATTTTTGTTATTATTTTTTTTAATTTTATTTCGAAATGAGAACAGAAAAATCAGGAGTATTTCTTTCCTTTCCGATGAACAAAAAAAGTATCTGGAATATTATTCTGCAGAAAAGAAGAAGATAAATTATTTGCTTTTGTATTTTTTTTCAGCTATTTTATTGCTTGAACTCTTTCTTTACTCTGTTTTTTAAATTTAAAATCTATAAATATGAAGATGCAGAGTATAGCAGTTTTGATTATACCTATCATTTCAATTAATGTTATTATAAAGCTTTTTTATATTTATTGTTGTGTTTTTGTCGGAGAAATTAGTAACTTCGTTAAGTCATAACAAATTCTTCGAATTAGTCATGGAAAGTCATTAATTTGAAAATCTTAAATGTAGCAGATACCGTGTAGGTATCATGTTAATATTTGTCAGTGTTAAGCGCAAAATGATGTATGTATGCTCAAATAATTATAGGAGAGAATCAGGTGGTGATTCAAAATATCGAAGGGTCTGCAACACAGAATTGCTGTGGCATTTACATCAGCAACCTTCTTCTTTTTGGAATGCTCTTATACCTTTTATAAGAAGATGACCAGCTTCACTTTAAACACTCAAAAGAGTAAGAAACATTTTTCATTTTATTTTTGTAATGGCTAAAAATTTAACATTGTTATTGAATTTAAGGGGGGGGGGAACTATTAAAGAGCTGCCAACTCTTCTGCAGTGTGTGGAAGTTTCCTGCCTTCTGCACTGAGATTAAAATCTTCTGTATTTTAAAATTGTACATTAAAATTTTATACCATCTTTAAACTACGTAGGAATGCACATACATGTGTGGGAATTTTCTCTCTTGTCTTGCAAGTACTTTAAAAAAATTTGAGAAATGATTATAAGTTCTATTTAAGGATCACTAACAAACATAGTTGTGGATAAATAGACTTTTTTGTAGCTAGTAATGGGATTAATAATTAAAACTTTAAAATATATACTAAAAGTTGTAAATCCAGCAAATTAAAAAACAAAATCTAGCTGTACGCTTGGCTTTTTGAAAAATAGGAGTTGGACGGTATACACTATATTACAAAATAAAATTCTAAGTGACATTTTATTGAGTTTGCGTAGAAAGTAATGTTAAGTCTTTACATTGACATTAGGAAGTAAAGTTTATTCCTTACCTTTATTTCCTGTCCTGCAGCTTCCAATTGACAAAATTTTTGTAAATTCCTAACATGAGTTTTAACTATTCAGTTCACAGCCTTTATTCTCTTGGCATATTAATTTGCTACAATAAAATAAACTTTTAATGGTTCACTGTTAGTTACCAAATACACTTGGAATTTCTTCAATTCTGTAAAAACTCTTAGATTGTCAATTAGTGCCTTCTTCCTTTGAGATTTTCAAAATTTAAAGAGCACTAATTATAAATTAAATTAATGTTATTAAGTTAGGTAAGACTTAAATAAGTTCTTTCCCTGAAAAATCTCAATTTCATTGAAAGTGTAGCTTAGAACTGTTCTTACACTAAGTTCTTCAATTGTAAGAAGAGTTGAAATAAGCTTTTCAAACTTATTTCTATTTCAATCCTTAATTTTACTTAGTTTAAAAAGCCTTAACGCTTTTATGTAAAATATTATTCAATAGTTTAAATACTAAGTTATTGTCAAACATGAGGATGTTATATGTTATGTGCTTTAAATGTTCACTATTTATGAAAAAATACCTTTCTATTTTTAAAAATAATCTAGAATAATTTTTGTTATTGCATTTTAAAACGTCAGATTATTGTTAACAATAAACTTATAAAAAATTATCGGAATAGCAGTCACATCTAATCACTTTATTATGAAATATGAATTATGTGATTTATTAGTTCGAATTACGTGATTTTGGCTATGTAAAAGTTACTAATCATTACATGATTAAGACTATTAATTTGCCGTGTATAAGTAAACTGCAAAATATTTCATTATTTAATATTTATTATGAACTATTATTAATATTTATTATTCATATTTCATAGCTTTTATTATGAAAAATGAATTATGTGATTTATTAGTTCGAATTATGTGATTTAGGCTATGTAAAAGTTACTAATCATTACATGATTAAGACTATTAATTTGCCGTGTATAAATAAACTGCAAAATATTTCATAAAATCATTAAAAAATGCTTTAGAATTTTTCCTAGTATTGTTGTAGTCTACTGAACAAAGTATTTGAAAATTTGGAGTGAATTTTAGTATCGGGGGCTAAATTTGCCCTTGTGGCCACTTTCCAAATTTCAGGATGATGCATTCAATCATTCTTTAGTTATGAGAGAAACAAACAGACAGACAGGTAAACTCTTTCTTTTATTATTATAGATAATACAAAGTATACCTCTTTTTAAAAGAACTCATGCCTGCCAAGTCTCCTGTTTTGTAACGAAGACTCCTGTATTTTACGACTATCTCCTGTTTACCTGCATATTCTCGAATTTCCCCGTATTTATTGAAGAATTAAAAAAAAAATATTTAATAAAATATCCATTGGTGGCAACAGTACTTCTCTTATTCATCAACAGAGGGTGCTAATGCCAGTACTGCAGTATGTTGAGTGTTAATTGTTTAACTTGAGCCGTGATGGCTCAAGGGATAGAGTGTTCACCTTCTAATGAGGTAAACCCAGCTTTCAATCCGAGCGATGACTGGTTGATACGCATTCCGCATCTGGCTTGCACCGACCACAGTTCTGACGTGAAATATCCTCAGTGGTAAACGGATCACGGATAAGATTCCCCTTCCCTGATGGGAGGTTCTTGTGGTCTCCTCTCCATCTAACTCAAATGCGGGTTAAGTGCATCAAAAAGCTCTCCTTAAAGGCAAATTTCTCCCACTACTTGATTCACAAGTTCCCTTGTCTTCTGAATTAGGTACAAAATTATAAGGCTACAAAGTTGAACATCACTAGTCGTTAACCCAAAATTGGGTCGGTTAGTAAAATCTTTGTTATTTTATTTCTCCAATGTTGGCAGGTATGAGAACTGTCTTAAGGACCTTCCTAACATATTGCTTAAATTCAAACATGTATTACTTAATCCTTAGCATGCAAATTTATTATTTAAACATATATTTTATATGAAGTGTTTTCTTTTTAAAGGGTACAGAATTGAGCAGTGGAGAAGTAGATCTCTGTCATCCCTCACTGTTTTCCCCATTTTGGAGATGATTTCCTTTTTTGTGGATTATCAGTGCAGCATTTATTGGATAGTATCATCCAATTTTTGACTGGGGTGTTTTCACATTGTCTCAAGCAAGGAAAGTTCCAAACAATTTTATGTCCCATCTAAAGAAAATCTATATTTCACATTCCAAACTAATAATAGCATTAAGAGTGTTCAGAAGATATTCCGAAATAATTGGCAATTCCTGTTTGAAAGTTTTTTTTTTTTTTTTTTTTTTTTTTTTTTTTTGATGTTCCACTTAGGCAAGTGACCTATTTATAAAATGGCAATTTAATTGTTTTCTGACTGTCTGAAAATTGACGGTGATAGATGACCAACATGCAAAAGTGGTTGACTCAACAGGTTTTACTGTGTATTACATATATATATATATATATATATATATAAACTGAAAGTAAAGAAAGCAGAAATAAAAAAAAATGTTGGCTGCAGGTTTTCTGTCATTTAATCACACCATACAATAAAAGATCTTAATGCAAACCCTAGAAACTTGAGGCTTTGCTTTATATAAATCATTTCACACTCCATTAAGTTTAACTTATTAAACCTTGCAATGTATATCTGCAATAGATCAATATTTAAGTATTTATAAAATAATTTTTAGATTTAATTAAGTATAATAATATTCTTAGTTGCAAAAAAAACTGAAATTATCAAGAGCATTCAGATTAACGACAAAAAATTATCAATTTTGGTTTGGTTTAGAAAATTGTAACCTCTTAGTAAATATTTTTTTTCTTACAACCTGAGAACCGTTAATCGTTTTTGCTCAGCTCCAGAAGTAACTTAAGTGTTATTTTCATTGTTTATAACTGTGGTTTATGGAGAAATGTGATTCATACAATTTTGTTATATAGATCTGCTACAATTGTTTAGTTCCTATTTTGAAAAATTACGGAAAGATTTTGAAGTCTGTAAAAAAATATTTATTTTACTGATTATTTTTTAAACGCTTTATTTTCTTGACTTTAAAAAAAAATGCCACACTTTTTTCTTCTTTTTTTATTATTATTATTTATAACAATATTTCTGTTATTTTCTTAATTCAAACAATTTAGCAGTATAACATCAATTATAAATTTTGCTTTGTATTTTAGTTTATTTGTAGAAAGTATTATGCCACTGTAAGATTGCCATTAAACTTCATATTCAATCTACTCCAATTAAAATTATCTCAATTATTACCAAAATATTGACCCTTTAACTATGTAAAAGCATGCCTGCAAATTGGATTCCTAGTATTGATAAGAATTTTCTGTAGTTTTTCTTAAATTAAAGTAAAAAGACTAGTAATGCTCTTAAGAATAGTAACACATAACTTTCCTATATTGAAGTAAAGAAAAAGTTCTGAAATTTTCTATAAAAATAAGCAACTCTAAAGTAGATTTAGTTAAATGTTACTTTCAAGTAGTGAATATTTTTTAAAAAATAATCTTGCTTTAAGGAAGGAATAAGTGTTTTAATTGCTTATTTTTTTATGTGTCTTGAACTAACAAGAAAAGAATTTTCTTTGTTTAAATTCCTGTTTAACTTTTATTTTATGTATAAATAGAAAACAAAATTTTACTAGAATTACTATCTGATTAGTGGAAGTTATTTTAAGATAAAATGTTTTTTTTTTCTTTAAATAAATTTTAGCTTTAACTGGACATTTGTGCAAATTAATATAAGTATCAATTTAACTTCTTATCATTTCTTTAAATCATCTCAATTTGTATGACGTTAGAAAAGATATAAACACATAAATCACCGTTTATTACTATCACTCTCATTGTTTAATAAATCTTTTAACATTGCTGGCTGTTATTCGCTAAAATTAACTGAAATTTATTTATTTTAGTGTTTGAGAAGTTATAGCTTAAATTAAAATTTGGTTGAATATAAAAGTTTTTACTGCATTGTTACTTCGAAAAGTCTCTATGTTTATGTCTAACAATTGCTCCAATCAGTTATTAAATTGTTATATAGATTATACAATTATTAATTGGTATATAACATCCCTGTATTTTATTCAAATTCATGTTTTAATATTTTATAAGCAGAGTACAGACAGGCAAATTGCAATTTATTTTGGAATATCTTTCTATGTGTTTTACTCTAGTCAGGTCTTTTTATGGAATCTCATTTTATTTTTTAGAAAAAATTGTATTTTAGTAGATTGAAATGCGATTATAGTAACTATTTTGATTTTGTTTATTCTCTGAATTCAACTTGTTTGTATATCTTTGTATTTACATATTTTTGTTAACCGTTTTTTTAATGTGTTATGTTTCCCGTTAGTATTTATTTTTAATCTTATTCAGATTTATTATTGTAGGCTAGTCAATTACTAGTCATGAAAAAGTCATTGAAGTTGTATGTGTTATAATTAGGGTTGCAAGTTTGTCAGGGAGTGAATTTTCATTTTCATTTCCATGATTTATTGTTCTTAAATCCAGAAATTTTTTGAAGTGCTGTTATTAGTGTAAAAATTGTTTAAACAGAGAAGTTTTTTCACCTTGGTATTCTAATTCAACAACACTAATTCTAACAAAAATTACTACTTCTCTGCAGCTTTAAAATTGATAAAATTTTATTGATAAAATGTTTAGGAAAATAGATCAATAGCAATATAACATGAAAATAGTTCAGAGATAGTCCAAATCTTATTAAGTAAGGTGGTCTTACTATCCTTTCAATTATAAATTAATAAGAGCTACATGCCTCCCAAATAGTGCAATAAGTATACAAAAGGAAGAAAATGTTAAGTTAGCTCTTACTTTACCAGAAATCAATTGAAATGACAGTTAGCTGATTGGTCAGGACTGTGAAATTTATATAAACTTAGCATTAAAAAACATATAGAAATGTTTGCAAACAAATATTTGCTGAATGTAAAAACATATCAAGAATAATTTAAAAATTTGCGATATTTCTTTGAAATTCTGTTTATACGAATAAATGTAACACTACATAAAATTAAATTAAACAATTTTCAGCTCTTTTACATGCTTATATTTGTGTTCGCCAAAAATTTCTAAATTTTATGTGAAATTCTATGACAAACTTGCAACTCTAGTTATGATCAATTTAAAAAAACACATATAATTTTAATTGTTATTTCCTTGTTAAATGATCAAAGGAAATTCATCTGTTTAAGAATTCATTAATTAATTTTTCAGCAAACTGATTTTTAGTATTTGTGTTTTACATGTCATGTTGTTCTATTTGTTTATAATTTAAACAAAAGTTTAAAACTCATTATAAATTATTGACAAATATATTTAATTTATATGCAAAATACAGTAGAACCTCAATTATTCAACGCCTGATCATCTATTTAGTTATCCTACACTTCTTTCAACCCTACACCTCATTGCATTCTAGTTGATGTATTATTTCTTTTTAGTCTCTAAACTCCTCATTCAATTCTATCAAATTACTACGGTGATGATAATTCTGAAAAACTGCTAGGAAATGACCAAAAGAAAATTTTAGAATGTCTTCTTTTTCATGATATTGTGCCATAGGTTTATTTTACTTATGTCAGAAAAATAAAACATGTGTAAGACAGACATAAGATTAATCAAAGCTTCTAAACTTTAGAAGAGAAAAAATGCTATATTAAATATTTATTTTTTTAATAATACTTCTACATTATTTTGTTATTTTACTCTACTATATTATTTTATTCCCCTTAATCCATGTCTGCCAACTCTCCTGGATTTTCCAGTAGACTACTGGATTTTGGCCAGTTTATCCTGTTCTACTGGTTTAATAAAAATTCTCCTGGTTTTTGTGCATTTTTAGAAAATTCCCTAAAATTGAATAAGTTTCCTAAAATAAATCCCCATTGAAATATCATTTTTGCACTGATTACTGCTTGATTGAATATTTAAATGCTTATCACTGATGCATTATAAAGCGAGCCTCATCTATAAATATCAATTTAAAACTTTTTTTGTTCTAAATTATATCGTTTTTTTATTTTATTTATTTATTCAAAACTCCCTTTTTGAATTAAAAGACTTTTACCTATCTTTGATGAATTGAAATGCCTTCAAAATTATGTGTAAACATAATACATAGCATTTCAAGTTTATTTAGTGTCAATCCTAGCTGGAAAATATTGCAGTTTTTCTATTTTGATGATGTTGAAAACGTGTAAAATATTTAGTACACAATGCAACAATTATCATGAAATTTATATTATTTCGTAAAATCTACTGGAGTTTTTCCTATCCAAGTTAAAAGCTCTGATAATTGTGATTTATTTAAGAAGCTTTTGTTAGGCTCTGAAAATGTGGATATAGTAAAACTTAAACCAAACTTTTATTAGCTAAATAATTTAAATGTTTGCTTTTTGTGAAAAATAGCTTCACACACTTTTTTTTTCATTATTTGAATTGATAGGTATTTTCAAACTTTTTGGGTTTTTTCCTACTCGCATGCCTATAAAGGCTTCTATTAAACTTTATTATTGTTGAAAATTGCTTTGAGTAATTTTACTCATACTTATAAAATTGACATAAAAAGGTCCCCCGATGATTTCAATTTTCCAGCGCACCCCTGGTCCCCTAGGCATTGTATAATTTGGGTTCTATTGTAGTAATTTTTAGCGTTGTATTTTGAAGTGTCTTCCCATTATATTTCAAAAGTTGTTTTGTTTTTCCCAAAAATATATAAAAATATTTTTCGTTGTTATTTCCTGGTTGTTAAGTTTTATTAAAATAATAACTTCCTAATCTGATTCTAATTTATTAGTGAAATTTAGGAGTTAAATAGTTTAAATAAAGTATATTGTTTTAAAAATTATTCTATTATGGCTATCATGCTAAACAGTGTTTATAAGATGCCTAATTTCTAAAGTTTTCCAATTAGTTAATATTAAATGTAGCTTTTAAAGAGACCCTTAGTAGGGAAGGAAAATTTACTTCAACTTTCTTTTTTTTTAATATTACTCTAAAATTAATGAAAAAGTACTATTTTATATTAATTCTGATTTGAAACTGATCAGTTTCTAGTCTTAATACAGTCGTAAGTCATTTTAATTAAACATTAACAAATGAATGTGTGGCGAAAAATTGTGTATTTAATTTTTGAAGATAATGATTGTCAGAGTCTGTTTGATAACAGTTGCTAAAAACTTGTTATATGTTTTGTTCTTTTGCAAACATCTTTATCACATGCTTAATTTTTATCAATTTTTTTATGTCAATTATTTTTGACAGTTACATAAAAAGTGCAGGTCTTAGTATTTATTTTTAACTGACAAAGTATATATTATTTTTATTTATTTTTTGGTGTCATTACATTAATTAAACTAAATACAAACACTATTTATCTATAAAATATTTATTAAGGTTGATTATTTTATGTGCAAAATACATTCAATGTATTTAAACAACTATGAGGTATTTTTGGAGATAAATTTTTATTACTAAGGTACGATTAATATTTAATAACATTTACCGTCAAGGAAAAAAGTTTTTTTTTTTAAGTAAAAGTTATTTTATATCAGTTGTGTGATCTTATGTTTTTTTATTATTTTGCATATTTATTAATACTTTTTATTTAAGTTGTGGCTTACTTTTATGATAATTTCTGTTTAAATTAATTAGTAAAAAAAAAACAATTATGCTTAATTTTTCTAGAATTTTAATTTAAATAAACTTTAATATTGAAAATATAATATGACGATCTCAAAATATTACTAGCATCTTTAAAGCTTTATAAATGTTGTAGTTAATGTAACATATTTCTGAAAATAAGCTCATAAGCTTGATAAAACTTATTTTGTATATTAAATGTTAATTTTCAAAAAAAATCATACCCAATTAGAAGTTTATATTTTAACAGTTTTTATTTGTTTTTAATTAGTGTTTCATGCTACCATGTTTATTTGACATAGATTTCATGTTTGTAATGTTTTTAACCAGTTATTTAAAAAAAAAGAGTGAAGTTTTATCATCTTTGTTAATATGAAGCTGTAGTGTTGTTGTAGCAATACTTCACAAATAAGGATAAATCATAATTGGTTGTTGCAAATTGTTTCTATAGATAAATGTGCAGATGACTTACTTGACACAACAGAATTTAAGGAAAATTAAACTATTTTTTAAATAATCGATTTTATGTATAAATAAACCTTGTGATCTTGTATTTTGCATGACTCGTAAAAAAAGTCTACTTTCGTTATTAATTTTGAGTTTTATAAAAATTTCAAGAAATTTCTTTATTTTATTTGATTCCAAAAGAACTTAAAGTACAAGCCTTTTAACTCTTTTATTAAAAGTAATCATTTATTATTATAGTAATCATTTATATTGTATTATATAAAAGTTATCATTTATATAAAAATGATCACTTATTAAATAATGATTATTAATCATATTATTATTATTATAATCACATTATATTATACATTATTATTACAAAAGTAATCATGTATTTGTCATTGTATTTTTCAGTTTGCTTTAGTTTAACTTTCTTTACTTTTCTGATTATTTTTTCTCTTTCTATTCTTTAATTAAATTACTTATTAAAGTGTTGAATTTCTGAATGTTTAAAGGCACTGAAGCATATCACAAAGAATTTAATTTTACATGCCTGATTTTTGCAATGTACTGCCCTTTATTAATCTGCACATTTTCGAGGAGTACGTTTAAATTAAATCGTTGACTTACTTGCAATTTCAATCTTGTATATTTTTGTTGATTTGTTTTGTCATAAATTTGGTTTATTGAGTAAGAAACTAAACTTATAATGGAATTATTATAGCTTTTGAAATTTTATTTTCCTGTGTTTTGTGTTTAAATCTTTTTTTTTTTATTATTTTTTTTACAAATTTATTTCATCTCATGCAAATAAGGGAATGGGAAGAAACTGAAATATTGCTGTTTGATTGAAATATATTTTTAACCTATATAAAATATTTATTAAAGAATTGTATCCAGAAATAATAATCTGGTCTTATAAGCAATTTGCTCAATTGTATTAATTTAAATTAATGCTTTTTTCTTTCACTTAAGAAAAATAATAAAGTATGATTTTACTTTATTTTCTAAAGATGATTTTTTTTATTGATCTCTTTTTTTATTGAAAGGATTTTTTAATATATTGCAGGATTCATGAAGTCTTGTTTCAAGAGACCTTTTTATTATGAAGTCTTTTTACGAAAATAATTTTTTGCAAAGTGCAGTTAAACATGTCATTGATAAAAATGATTTATCTACAGTCAATTTTTAATAACTCAAGTCTAAAATGACCAATAAAAACAAATTGGTCTTTCAGAAGGTTTGGGCTTTCAAACATTAATTTTTCATTTTTATTTATTTTTCTTCACAGGGAATTGATTCTTCAGAGATGCAAAAAAATTCTCAAAACAAAAAAATTTTTTTTGTTTAAAATTACCCTTAATATTATCCTTTTTTTTAAGTTACTATGGCTTTTTCAAAATATTTTTAGAAAGTAAAGTTTATATATTGTTAAAAGTTTTCTGCCAATAATTTGAATTTATACAATTCATGAATAAACTGGCGTATGTGCTAAAAATAATCAAAATTTATTTAAATAGTAATAATTAATGAAACTAAATTTAAGTTGCATTTCATAAACTTAGGAAATACTAAGAAATTATCAAATTGACTTGTAAAGTTATTTGTTATGTTGAACATAACAGAAAATGTTCTATTGACAATGTTACTATTGATTTTTTTTACAGGGAACTAAATATTGAATTGTGTATAAAAAATTTTTTGTAATAAGACAAGAGATATTGTTTAACGATATTGCTAATACTTTTCAAAAGATTATCATTTAAGTTTTCTAATCAATCATCAATGATAATAAAGTTAAGTAGGTGTTTTAAATTCAAATGATACAGCAAAATTGTTCCAATAAATATTTATTGGCAGAATGTGGACGAAACATGTGATTTAATTGTCTGATGCGTTTACAGTCTTTGGGTATTAAATTAAATGTGTGTTGCACAGTACACAGAGAAATCTAAATTTTTTTCTGCTAAATTATTTTCAATTTTTTCTCATATTGTGTAAATGTTTTATTTTTATAATGCTGTAAGCTAAAATTTAAATGAGGTAAAATAAACACCCTATTGTAATAACTTATAGGATTAGCACTGTATTTGATTATGGCACTTATGTTCTGGGGACTGTTATATTTTTTCCCTACAAAAACAAAGCTCCAAAGGCATGCCAAAAGAATGACCTATTTTAGAATTGTCAGTAACAGTAAATTATTCTAACATGTATTAAAAGGAGTCCTTTTAATGATGTCGCAATTCGATAGTTTTACACAATGTCTTCATTTAGTTGTGTTTTTTTTTCCACTCTCAAAATTTGTTGAAACATCAAATAAAAAAAGTCATTTTTTTCTGACAAAATATTACAATATATAGATAAAATATAATCTAGAATTGTTGAAAAGTCGGAGAATTTTATTTTTGAAATGTCATGAACTCTATGATAAAACAAGTTTGAAAAAAACAAAGGTTTAAAAAATCATTTGCTCTGAAGTTAACGCCTTTACTCACCTCTGAAAAAAAAATTATAATAAGTTTTGCATATTGGTTTATAAATTATTTTACACGAGCAGTTTACTAACAACGTAAAATATAAAAGCTGAATTAATCATATTTCTCATTGAAAAGGCATATTAACAAAATCCTCAAAGGATTTATGCATTATCAAGGCTTCATGCATCTGACATAGCAATCAGATTGTTAAATGAAACCATTGATACGAACAAAAGGTTCAATTTTAGTACAAGTTTCCCCCCCCCCCCATCATTTCTATAGTGTTTCTAGTTTAAGGAAGATATAAGATTTATGAAAAGTTCCATTTATCTCTGTTGATGTTGTGTCGTAATATATAAATCCGTTGATAATAAATTCTATTTCCCTTTAATGTAATAAAGTACAATTTCCGTTCATTGTTCTTATACAGAAAGGTGCAATAAAAGTTGTTATTGTAAGTATTGCCTCATTGTTTTTCTTTACTAGTTGAGGCTCACTCTGCTCAGCTACTTACACAGCAATGTGCAAGTTCAATCTGTTGTGTGTTAAATCCTCTTGGTGATTGCATTTCAATGCATTGCGTTACAAAGTTCGTCAAATTCAATCTTTCGTTTTAGCTCAGATAAAAGGTCACGCGATTTATTTTTCCAGAAGATAAACGGTTACAAATAATTAGAGTTAGACATTTTTTTACTCGCCGCTCATTTTCCTATATATATCTTCGCGATTTCACGAGTTTACGAATTGAAATTTGATAATTTTAACGTAATTCAACATACTATATATACATAGTAGGGCCACATTGTGGGCCCCTATTAAGCATATAATTATTTCCCTATGTAGGGTACACTAGTACCCGGTAATATAATACGTGGTCCAATTTCATTTCAATTATGTATCTCTCTTTAATTCCAAATTCAAAAGGGGAGATACAGGGCCATGTTATAATACAAAATATTGGTTTCAAATTTCCTCATTTTAACGCTATTTAACACACTCGTGTATATATACATACATAGCAACCTACAGGGCAACATTGTGTACCCCTAACAAGCCTATAACTATTTCCTCTGGTGGGGTACACTATTACCAGTAATTTTGATCCCAATCCACAACCCAAGGGAACTCCTGTATCACGTATTTGGAGAAATTTACCTTCGTGGAGGATTTTTTGATGCAACTAACCCTCATTGGCGTAACATGGAGAAGAAAAGTTCCCACTGTTAGCCTGACAACGAGGGGGCCAATGATCCGTCTACCACTGAGGGCATTTTGCGTCAGCACTATAGTCGGTGCGGAGTTTGTATCGACTTGTCACAGTTGGAATTCGAACCAGGTTCACCTCATTAGAAAGCGGACTCTTTATCCCCTGAGCCACCATGGCTCATCTACTTTATAGTACATTAGCAAAAAACGCGTTTTTTATGTTTTGGAGATTTCACGAATTTAAGCTTAAAGAGCCGCGATGGCTCAGGGGATAGAGCGTTCGCCTTCCTATGAGGTGAACCGGGTCCGAATCCCAGTCGATACGAATTCCGCATGCACTGACCACAATGCTGACATGAAATATCCTCAGTAGTAGACGGATCATGGGTTAGAGCCCTTTTGCCGTCAGGCTAACATTGGGAGGTTCTCGTTTTCTTCCTCTCCATGTAACGCAGATTTCTCCCATTACTCGATCCAGGAGTTACCTTGTCTTCTGGATTGGATTAAAAATTACAAGGCTGCGGAGTTGAACATTAGTAGTCGAAAACCCATTAAATTGGGTTGGCTGTTCAACCACGGTTCTAAAATAAAATTTAACTTTAAAAAAAAAACTCCGGTTCTGAACCATAGCCATCGAGAAATAAGGTCGTTGAGATATCCAGGTTCTTTTAGCGACGTCGCAAACCAGTGGCATAGCAAGGGGGGGCCAAACGGTTCGCAAAACAAAAAATTGCTGGATAATTTTTATTATAATTGATTTCTGAAAAATATATTATAATTTTTGAGCCAGTGTAATGTAATAAATGTTAATTTGTAAATAAAAAGGAAAAAAAGAAACATTAATAATCTAAATCAAAGTGTAATAATATATTCATAATAGAAATGGCAGGGCTAACTCGACCTGTGTCTAACAGCACTTCCTTCTGGCATCTACGCTGTGTGGTTATAGAAATTATCTGTCTGATAAAATAATAAGTTATAATAAATATTTGCAGTGTACAAATATTCTTTCTTTCAGAAGAATATTTATTTTTATTTCCATAAACGCAATGCAGCTTACGCTTGTTAAAACGATAACAACAACACTCTAATGTACTTATATGTACAGTCCGCAAAAAAAAAACGAATCACCCTGAATAACTTTCGTTCTAATGATCGGATTTTCACGAACTAAGTGTCAATCTTAATGGTTCCTGGGGGTGACCTCAAATATGCTAATTAATTAGTGCTAACTATTAATTAAGTTACGAAATCAGACACAAAAACGTACTTTCTCTGAATAAACATATATTTTTTTTTACATATTTGGAATCTAGACACTTGAATTAGGGGGGGTAGACAAAATTTTAAAAAAATTGGGTGGTAAATTGGGTAGCAATAAAGGTTTATATATTTGGCGATAGTCCAGAAAACCGCCAAAAAAAGTCGCCTGCGCAAATGAATATTTTAAGATAACCCATTGACTAATTCAAAAGAGGAATGCGTAATTTTACTAGGTTGCTAGGCAACCACGCTCTGACTGTAGAAAAAAATTGAAATATTGTTTGTGATTGCTGGGAGAGGTTTAATTAATTGTTAATAGTAAATATCTCGAAGTTTCTAGGCAATAGACAATTTTTAAGCTGATTTCTGTCCAAGAAGCAAAAAAAAAATATTTTAATTCCCTTTGAAAAGAAAATTTTTATCGATTTATAAATTATTTATGATTTTCTAAGTTTTTAGAATTTAAATACGTGAACTTTTTACCGATATTATATAGATTATGCTGTTTTTGCTATATTTATTCGAGGATTTCATACTAAAATTAAATTAACATAACTTATTATAGCTAAATACAAAATTTTAGGGATAATCATTTTTACAGCTTTAATCGAGTCTTCTAAGCAAGAAAGTTTGAAGAAAAAAAAAGAACTTGAAAAATAAAATGTAGATTGTATAGTAATTCTAATGCACATTTACAAGATTTTCTATAATTTACGATATTTCTTTTTTCTATAACTCAAGGAATTGCTGAATGTTTAGTGGCATTTTAAAGACATTGAAATATGTTTTGTTTAAGAATAAGATATTGAAATAATATGCTGCATATTGTATGATTCGTTGTTTATAAAATCGATTCATTCTGCTAGATATTTAGGTTACATGGTTTTTTTTTGGATAAAGATGATTAGCAAATAGCATCCTCGTGTTTTGATGCATTCTGAAACTTACGTTCTCAAATTCACTATACAATGTCGCACAGCATATTCTTCAATTACGATAAGCTACATTTACCACCAAATACTGCTACTATGATTATTTATGTTTTCTTATATATATCTGATACTCTGCTTTTAAACAGAGCTAGTAAGATCTTTAAGTTACTGAAATGGGGCCCAAAAACTTAAAAGATAAAATATTTTATTTCATTAACTCAAAATATCCGGTGTCAAAATTTTAATTTTTTAGTTAAATATAACTTTTACAATATTGATGCTCTTACGTTTTTAAAGACCACATGAATCCTGTTAAAATGCATATGTTTACTTTAACGAGTGTAAAATCCTTATCAAAATAATGATCAAGATCCAAATGTAAAACAGTATAATTGACGATAAAAGCTCAACTGGCTTCAAAACATATGAAGAGGGAAGTAAAAGTCGACATGTTTCGAGCGTTCAAATATAATCGCCCATTCTCAAGACTTGTTAGACTTGAATAACTTGTGACTTTCATTATTGGACTCTCAAAACATGTTTACTTTTATTATCATCTATTATTTTTTTAAAGCAATGAAGTTTTCATATTTTCGATTTAGTTTCTTGGGATTATCCATCTAGTTACACAACATATTAAATTATTTCACTCGATATTAAAATAAGTTTTGAAAAGGTATTTTTTATGTATCGATGCCAAAGTTTATTCTATATATATTTTAGGGTATGCTTTCGGAGTATTTTGATCGAGTTTATTTTTACACCCTTATTTGCTTAAAATTATTAAATAATTTGCTTAAAATAAATTATTCAAGCTATATGATTTAATGCATTTATAGTATAATAGTAAACGGGGCTTCCATCGCATATTCTTAACCTTAATACCTGTATTATTAAATAAATGGAATAAGCTTAGATAAATAATAAAAGCTAATTTTTTCCTCGTTTTAATTTTCAAGGAATAATATGTTTCGATCAAACAGATTTCATTCCGGAAATAGTGAAATTATTGAGTAGATCCCTTGGAGCAATATCATTCTTATCCTCTTTTGACGAAATATAGGAAAAATTAGTTTTCACAGTTTCTGTAAAAAGTATGTTAGCCTTCTTGCCACGGTTTCTTTTATTTATTTTTTTATTAAAATAAGTTCGGAAATTGCGTATTTTTATAGCATTTTTTTAAAATCAGATGACTCTAAAATTGGCACGGCTTCGGAACCTTCTTACAAATTTCAATTTTTAGTATTTCAACAAAATAAGGCTTTCTTAACAAAATAAGGCATTTTCCTGATAACAAATTATACTACAATAATATATTGGGAATCGTGCTAAAGTAAAAAAATAAACAAAATAGTTTAGTATATTATCGGGAAAAAAATCTACTTGGTATCATAAAGAAAGAGTAAAAGATATAATGAAATAATTAGTGAATCACACGTGATCAGATAATTAAAAATTTAATTTCACAACTAGGATGTTAGGACGACATTTAAGATACTGAGATATTTTAAGACGCTTAAAAATTTGGCTGCGTATTCGACAGCTTTTTATGTTCTGTATCTTTAAACTCTTTGTAGTGACTTATAAAACATCAAAACTATTTTAGATAATCTATGTTGAAGTCAAAAGAAACAAAAAAAAAGACAATTAATAACTTATACTCTTTCTTCAAAAAAAATAGTATGCTTAGTAAATAATCAGCTGTTTTGCATTAAATAATTTTAAACAGCGGAATGTTTTTAATTTCTTAACAAGGTTTTATTCTTAGCTAGCGGACAATAATTCTTTTTAAGAAAACTTTACTATAATTTAGAAAGGAACTTTACTTTAAAGAAAACCTAAATTAAAGAACTAAAAAAATTAATTAGTATATTAATAAAGAAATAATAAACGTAAAAGGGTAAAGAATAAGATTCTTAAAAATGTCAAAATTTACTTAAATAACTGGTAAAATAGTTCTGCGAAACATTTGTGAAACACTTCCAGAAATTTCTATTAAGATTAAGGCGATGTAAGGTAAGCCAACCAGTGATGGAACACACCCCAGTGAAGGAACATTTCATAGATATTTTTTTAAAATAAGATTTTAAACGTTTTAATTTAGATTGATTGTTAACAGTAGCTTACTACCTAACAATAGGAAGTTATCTAACAATGCATTGAGTTACCTGGTCTTAGAGTCTTCTCTGGAAAAAGTTTTGAATTTGTTAGTATCTGCTCAACGCCTTGTTTCTTTGACACAATTATAAGGTCAGTGGTGCTAGTTATCCGTTTAAAGTAAAATTAATTGCATATAATAATGCTTTTTTTCTCATTGTGAAAAAGTTGTTCAAAATATGGTTATTGAAGTTACGTTTTATTTATTTCAAGCATCATAACATAAGCAGGTACTGAGATTAGGGGGTGCTTATTAACTGGATTACCAAACGATGAAAAACCAATGAATAAACAAGTGTTCCTTTATTGGGATTTTTTCAAGTTAATGAAAATAAAAGAAAAATTTTAATTTTCTTGTACCTTTTGTCATATTATAAATCAAAATTATGTTAGAAATTAAAAAAAAACAACTTCTAACCAGTGAAGGAACAGGCATGTTCCTTCACTGAGAATAGATTTCCCAGTGAATGAATAGTAGGAGTGAAATATGATTTTACATGGATAATTAGTAGTTCAGCGACATAGAGGACTCCTAAAATTCAGTTAAATGTTGTATGAATAGTTCCTATAACAATTTCATTTAAATATGCAAATTTAGTTGCTAAATTTATTTAAAGAATTATAATAATAATTAATTTATTATTTATCTTTATAAATGTAGTGATTAGTTATTACATCATACCTTAGACACCTTAATAAACTATGTTTATTTACTAAATATAACAACTAAATATAATAATAAAAGCTTGAATGCAAAATTTCTTTGCAGGATTTTGTGTCAATAATTAGCTAAATTATTATCTTATTGCCGTCATTAATGTCCTAACTGGAACTGGTAGGAAAAATCCATTTAAAGACAATTATCTAGGTGAAAAATGGGTGAAGTTTTTTTAAGGCGACATCCACCGATAACTCAGTGAAATGCGACGATAATTTCAAAAGGCAAAACTTCCCTTAGAGAATAATATTTGAAATACTGGTTTTAAGATCTTCAGAAGAATCTTTAGGAGGGAAGTAGCCCTGGCATCCTTTTATAAAGTGATTGCATTTACAATGCGAATGAAACAAGAGTTGAATACTACCCTTAAACGGGAAAACTCTTCGGCCTTAAAAATTATAAGGATTTATATTCTAAAGTACCTAGGAAAGAAAAAGTTCCTCCATTGGTAGTTTTTCCTTACAGAAGAAGTCGTTGAGATATTACAGAATCAGTCCCTGCTACATATTTCATTGGAAAAAGCTGTTCATGAAATGAAACGATGACAGCAGCAACATTTTACAAATATATTGCAAATGTTTCTACTCATGGCTGATTAAAAATGCAATCAAATTACATATTTTGCTTCTTCTGGATAGGTATAAATCTCATATCAATTTGAAACTGAGCAGGTTTTGTTCCTCAAAACAAATTTTCTGGTTTAGTTTTCTACCTAATTCATGGAAATCTCTCGTTAGATCTTGAAAACAAAAGAATTGTAAAACAATATGTCTAGAAAATTTTGCATCCATTTTTAAATAAGATTTGAGGCATCAACTGATGAAGTTAAAATGCTTTTATGAAATGCGATATTTTTCCATTCGATGTAGAAAACGTTGACTGTAACAAATGCATGCAAAACACACACCAAGAATTAATGAGCAAGACAACTTATCAACAAAACACATGCTTCGAGAGTAACGATGCGCTATTTCTTCAGAAGCTTGAGATGGAAATCTCACAAGTTATGTTGCAAATTTTTAAAGGAGCATTGACAGAAAAGTTTAATCTCCCAAATATCCAATAGCCTGTGCTTTTCTCAATATTGAAGAATTTATTTCAAAAAGAACAATTGAATAATCAAATTTTGGCTCTGAAGCTGAGACAACTAACATTAATAATGAAAGTATCTTGAAAACTGATTTTGAGATAAGTCCTCTTGAGGCATTATTAGCTGCAAAAACAATTGGTTTCATAAGTAACTACTAGATATAAGTCAATGAGAGATGGGTTTTACTTAAACTTCGAAACTCCTTATTCTCATTTATTATCCAGTGAGGAATTCTGGAAATGGAACTAGAAAATCAAAAGAAATTTCGAAGATACATTTACATTGGCCAAAAATTTGGAAAAAAGAAGAAGGATAAATCAAAAGAAATAAATTACTCATGACGAAGAGAAAAAAAAATACTTAAAAAGATTTTAAAAAAAGCTTCAAAAATATGGGGAAAAGAGTAAACAAAAAAATGATCGAATTATAATAATAATAAAAACATCATCGGATTACACAATGATAAACATTCATAATTTAGAACGGGCTACTAAACTGAGAAAAAAATGAAAAACATTTTTTTTAAAATTATGTATTCAAACATATTTTACTTTCCATTCCATGACTGATAAAAAAGTAATATTTTCCACATTAACTATGGTTATATGTCGTAATTCCAAGAAAAATCTTGTTTTTAGACATTTGTGTGGCCTATGGACTCCTAACGAGCATCAAACATTCTCAAAATTAAGTGTTCATTCACTGGTAAATTTAGTGTTTATTCACTGGTAAGAACTGTTCCTTCACTTGGTCATCTTACTACTTATTATTTAAACCACCAAAAGCTTAAAACAATATTATGTAAGTTATCTAACTTTTTTTTTTACATAATTTGCATTTAATAACAAATATGTCGACGCCATCATTTAGCTAAAATTACAAATTTTGAAATTTTTATGAATTTTTTTAAAGGCAAGCTAAGCTTAAGTGTTCCTTCATTGTTTAGTTTACCCTATAAGACGTTGAGAAATTTGCGATGTTCTGAGAGATGTTTAAAAATGTTGACTACGTATTTTTATTAATATTTATAAAATATGTATTCAAGAAATTGATAAATATAGTATTCCAAATCTATGCATACGTATGTATATTATTGAAATTGTATCAGTTATTGAAAAACAAAATAAAATAAGCACATCAAATAAGCACAATCTGGTGTATTCTATCAGAAGCACGCTTTTTTAAAACTAGACATTTGTTGAATAAAGTGTTTTTTATTCAAAATTCTTTTCTAAATTGCAAATAAATTATTAAATGACTAAAAAAGAAACATCGTATTTTATAGTGTGAAAGAAATGAAAATAAAAAGATTAGCAAACGATTATTGCGAAAAAAATATGAATGAAATTTTACGCTACGCGCGCGAAGTCAAGTTCCTCCCAAGTTTATCACATTTTAATTTTAATCGCCCCAATTAGTTATTTCTTTATTGTCGCCAAATTATTTTTTTAAAAATAATTAATTTTAATTTTTCTCTGCTTCTAATAAATAAAAACAGTTGAAACTTTAGATTTTTCAATTGAAAAATATGTAGATTAATATGGTATAAAAAAATTCATACCTTATAATTCAATATTTTTTCATCCTCACTTTAATTAAATAATAAAAAATAATAAATAATTATTAAAAATTATTTTTTGCATGAAATTATCTTTGGGTAAATGATTTTTATGAGTGGGTGCAATTTTTTTTTGAATTGCTTCATTAGTTTTGAAAATATAACTGAAAACGCAAAAAACGAAATTAACATTAAGGGGTACGAACTTTGAATCGCTCTCCTGACCAAACTATGGGGACCACATTTCCCAGATTGCGGCTACCCCCTATAATTTGAAGATAAGAAATCCAAATATGTAAAAAAAAATGCATGTTTATTCAGAGAAAGTACGTTTTTGTGTCTGATTTCGTAACTTAATTAATAGTTAGCACTAATTAATTAGCATATTTGAGGTCACCCCCAGGAACCATTAAGATTGACACTTAGTTCGTGAAAATCCGATCATTAGAACGAAAGTTATTCAGGGTGATTCGTTTTTTTTTTTGGGGGACTGTACAGTCACGGAAAAAAGAAGCCGGAAAATAACAACTAAAGGATCGTCTATTTTTTAATACTTCTCAGACACAACAAATACAGCGTTTTGCCGTTTCTAGGAAAGGACACAAACGCCGCATTTGTTGTGCGCCTGAGAAATATTAGTATTAAAAAATAAATTATTCTTTGTTTGTTACTTTCCGGATATTTTTTTCCGTGACTGTACATATCCTTGACACTTGCGACAGGTTGTGGAAGTCCGCAACAAATGAGGGAAATACCCGAAATATTAACTTTAAAGTTATTTTGTGCGAGTATTTTTCAGTTTTGCGTCCTTGTCATCGCGCTCTGCTTACAATAACAATGATATGTTATTAAATATTATATGTTATAAGTAGGACTGGGCGATATTAGAAATTATATATCGTGATGCATCGTCAGTTTTGCATCGCGATATAGCGATGTATCGCGATACAGTATTTTTGAATTTCATTCACTTGTAAGGCTCAGAAAGTCAGATTTCTATCAAAACTTCGTACCCAGATTAATTTAAATCAATTTATAAATTTGAAAATATATATGTTTTGCTTAAGAAAGATATTAAATAAATTGACTACAATGTACAAATCTTACTAAAAATATTTATTGAAATGTTTGTTTAGAAATTCATAATACGCTTAAAACAAAGAGTAAAAAAAAAATTTAAAGCGTTTTTTACAAATTAATATTTTCTTGTACTATTATGCATAAATAATTACATAATTATTAAGTTCGATCATAATGTTCAATTTCTAAATGAAACGTTAAAAATTATTTGTATGTTTAAAACAAAGTGCAAAATATATTTTAGAAAGAAAAACGTTTTTAAAACACTATTTTTTATTATTATCATTTCAGTTATTATAGTTCATTTACGTCACGCTAGAGCTGCACAATGGGCTAATGGCGACGGTCTGGGAAACATCCCTGAGGATGATCCGAAGACTTGTCATCACAATTTTCATCCTCTGCAGATGGGATGGCACCCCCGCTTCGGTAGCTCGACGACCTGCGCGCGAATTCGAGCACTTTACGGTAGAACAGTTTAACGAGGACCAATACCGCACACCCTCGGTCCCTACGCTGACTGATCCAAGTGGTCACTCACCCGCACCCTGACCGCAGCCAGTTATGCTTGACTTCGGTGATTTGCTGGGAACCGTGTCTTAACGATCAGTCCACTGCGGGACATTCAGAATTAAATTAAATTAAATAATGACCGAATTATGAACGAAAAACAAAGTAAAATTTAATTTCTAAAATACAAAAAAATTGTGATATTCGACAATATATTTAGCTAATTAACAAATAATATGAAAAGAATATTCTTTGAAAAAATTATTATACTCTCTAATAAAACGAAGTGCTAAATTATTTGTGTGCGTGCCTCCTGATACGACTTTTGTCTTTTTTTCAGCCATTATTCGTTCTTTAAGAAAGAAAAATAATTATTTTCATATATAAAACACTTTATTCACTTAAAAATATTGAGAAAGAAGTTAAAAAAATAACATTAAATAAAATAAATAAAAAATAATCAAAATTTATCTGTTTAGTAGCTATTATTCGCTATTTCATAAAGGAAAAATAGTTATTTCGATATACAAAACACTTCATTCACGCTAAATTGTCGAAAAGTACATTAAAAAACATAATATAAAATAAATAAAAAAAATTTAAAGCCGATCCTTGCATGATATCGAACCCAGGACAACCGGGACTACATAGCATCCTTGCCCACAGCGCTACCAACTGCACCACGCTTCACATACCTGCTCCGCTTATATATAGCTTAAAGTACCTCTTCCCGGTTAATCAACAAAACATATTTTGGAACATTGTGGGCCCACTAATTAGTCTATAAAAAATTCCTTCAGTACAATTGTTTGATACAATAGACACTAACTTCAGGCCGAGTTTGAAATTTATAGGTTAATATTATAGGGAGTAACGAGGTGTGATGTGTTCGTGCCTCCTGATACGACTTTTGCCTTTTTTTAAGCCATTATTCGCTCTTTAACAAAGAAAAATAATTCTTTTCAAGTATGAAACACTTTATTCACTTAAAAATATTGAGAAAGAAGTTAAAAAAATAACATTAAAGAAAATAAATAAATAAATAAAAAATAATCAAAATTTATCTGTTCTTTAACTATTATTCGCTATTTCATAAAGGAAAAATAGTTATTTCGCTATAAGGAACACTTTATTTACGCTAGACTGTCGAAAAGTATTCTAAAAAACATAATATAAAATAAAATTTAAAAAATAATTATAGCCGATCCTTGTAGGGTATCGAACCCAGGACGTCCGGGACTGCATAGCATCCTTCCCCACAACGCTAACAACTGCACCACGCATCACATACCTGCTCCGCTTATATATAGCTTAAAGTACCTCTTCCCGGTTAATCAACAAAACATATTTTGGAACATTGTGGGCCCACTAATTAGTCTATAAAAAATTCCTTCAGTACAATTGTTTGATACAATAGACACTAACTTAGGCCGAGTTTGAAATTTATAGGTTAATATTATAGGGAGTAACGAGGTGTGATGTGTTCGTGCCTCCTGATACGACTTTTGCCTTTTTTTAAGCCATTATTCGCTCTTTAACAAAGAAAAATAATTCTTTTCAAGTATGAAACACTTTATTCACTTAAAAATATTGAGAAAGAAGTTAAAAAAATAACATTAAAGAAAATAAATAAATAAAAAATAATCAAAATTTATCTGTTCTTTAACTATTATTCGCTATTTCATAAAGGAAAAATAGTTATTTCGCTATAAGGAACACTTCATTTACGCTAGACTGTCGAAAAGTATTCTAAAAAACATAATATAAAATAAAATTTTAAAAAAAATTATAGCCGATCCTTGTAGGGTATCGAACCCAGGACATCCGGGACTGCATAGCATCCTTCCCCACAACGTTAACAACTGCACCACGCATCACATACCTGCTCCGCGTATATATAGCTTAAAGTACCTCTTCCCGGTTAGTCAACAAAACATATTTTGGAACATTGTGGGCCCACTAATTAGTCTATAAAAAATTCCTTCAGTACAATTGTTTGATATATTAGACTCTAATTTCAGGCCGAGTTTGAAATTTATAGGTTAATATTATAGGGAGTAACGGGGTGTGATGTGTGCGTGCCTCCTGATACGACTTTTGACTTTTTTTAAGCCATTATTCGCTCTTTAACAAAGAAAAATAATTCTTTTCATATATGAAACACTTTATTCACTTAAAAATATTGAGAAAGAAGTTAAAAAAATAACATTAAATCAAATAAATAAATAAATAAAAGGTAATAAAAATTTATCTGTTTATTAGCTATTATTCGCTATTTCATAAAGGAAAAATAGTTATTTCGTTATACAGAACACTTCATTCACGCTAGATTGTCGAAAAGTATATTAAAAAATATAATATAAAATAAAATAAAAGCCGATCCCTGAAGGGTATCGAACCCAGGACATCCGGGACTGCATAGCATCCCTCCCCACAACGCTAACAACTGCACCACGCATCACATACCTGCTCCGCGTATATATAGCTTAAAGTACCTCTTCCCGGTTAGTCAACAAAACATATTTTGGAACATTGTGGGCCCACTAATTAGTCTATAAAAAATTCCTTCAGTACAATTGTTTGATACATTAGACTCTAATTTCAGGCCGAGTTTGAAATTTATAATTTAATATTATAGGGAGTAACGGGGTGCGATGTGTGCGTGCCTCCTGATACGACTTTTGTCTTTTTTTAAGTCATTATTCGCTCTTTAACAAAGAAAAATAAATCTTTTCATATATGAAACACTTTATTCACTTAAAAATATTGAGAAAGAAGTTAAAAAATAACATTAAATAAAATAAATAAATAAATAAAAATAATCAAAATTTATCTGTTTATTAGCCATTATTCGCTATTTCATAAAGGAAAAATAGTTATTTCGTTATACAGAACACCTCATTCACGCTAGATAGTCGAAAAGTATATTAAAAAACATAATATAAAATAAAATTACTGCCGATCCTTGCAGGGTATCGAACCCAGGACATCTGGGTCTGCATAGCATCCTTCCCCACAACGCCAACAACTGCACCACGCATCACATACCAGCTACGCGTATATATAGCTTAAAGTACCTCTTCCCGGTTAGTCAACAAAACATATTTTGGAACATTGAGAGTCCTCTAATTAATCTATAAAAAATTCCTTCAGTACAATTGTTTGATATATTAGACTCTAATTTCAGGCCGAGTTTGAAATTTATAGGTTAATATTATAGGGAGTAACGGGGTGTGATGTGTGCGTGCCTCCTGATACGACTTTTGACTTTTTTTAAGCCATTATTCGCTCTTTAACAAAGAAAAATAATTCTTTTCATATATGAAACACTTTATTCACTTAAAAATATTGAGAAAGAAGTTAAAAAAATAACATTAAATAAAATAAATAAATAAATAAAAAATAATCAAAATTAATCTGTTTATTAGCCATTATTCGCTATTTCATAAAGGAAAAATAGTTATTTCGTTACACAGAACACTTCATTCACGCTAGATTGTCGAAAAGTATATTAAGAAACATGATATAAAATAAAATAAAAAAAAAACTAAAGCCGCTCCTCGCAGGGTATCGAACCCAGGACATCCGGGACTGCATAGCATCCTTCCCCACAACGCTAACAACTGCACCACGCCACACATACGTGCTCCGCGTATATGTAGCTTAAAGTACATCTTCCCGTTTAGTCAACAAAACATATTTTGGAACATTGTGGGCCCACTAATTAGTCTATAAAAAATTCCTTCAGTACAATTGTTTGATATACTAGACTCTAATTTCAGGCCGAGTTTGAAATTTATAAGTTAATACTATAGGGAGTAACGGGGTGTGATGTTTGCGTGCCTTCTGATACGACTTTTGTCTTTTTTTAAGCCATTATTCGCTCTTTAACAAAGAAAAATAATTCTTTTCATACATGAAACACTTTATTCACTTAAAAATATTGAGAAAGAAGTTAAAAAAATAACATTAAATAAAATAAATAAATAAATAAAAAATAATCAAATTTTATCTGTTTATTAGTTATTATTCGCTATTTCATAAAGTAAAAATAATTATTTCGTTATACAGAACACTTCAATCACGCTAGATTGTCGAAAAGTATATTAAAAAATATAATATAAAATAAAATTAAAGCCGATCCCTGCAGGGTATCGAACCCAGGACTGCATAGCATCCTTCCCCACAACACTAACAACTGCACCACGCATCACATGCCTGCTACGCGTATATATAGCTTAAAGTACCTCTTCCCGGTTAGTCAACAAAACTTATTTTGGAACATTGTGGGCCCACTAATTAGTCTATAAAAAATTCCTTCAGTACAATTGTTTGATATATTAGACTCTAATTTCAGGCCGAGTTTGAAATTTATAGGTTAATATTATAGGGAGTAACGGGGTGCGATGTGTGCGTGCCTCCTGATACGACTTTTGTCTTTTTTTAAGCCATTATTGGCTCTTTAACAAAGAAAAATAAATCTTTTCATATATGAAACACTTTATTCACTTAAAAATATTGAGAAAGAAGTTAAAAAATAACATTAAATAAAATAAAAAAATAAATAAAAAATAATCAAAATTTATCTGTTTATTAGCCATTATTCGCTATTTCATAAAGGAAAAATAGTTATTTCGTTATACAGAACACCTCATTCACGCTAGATAGTCGAAAAGTATATTAAAAAACATAATATAAAATAAAATTACAGCCGATCCTTGCAGGGTATCGAACCCAGGACATCCGGGTCTGCATAGCATCCTTCCCCACAACGCTAACAACTGCACCACGCATCACATACCAGCTACGCGTATATATAGCTTAAAGTACCTCTTCCCGGTTAGTCAACAAAACATATTTTGGAACATTGTGGGCCCACTAATTAGTCTATAAAACATTCCTTCAGCACAATTGTTTGATATATTAGACTCTAATTTCAGGCCGAGTTTGAAATTTATAGGTTAATATTATAGGGAGTAACGGGGTGTGATGTGTGCGTGCCTCCGAATACGGCTTTTGACTTTTTTTAAGCCATTATTTGCTCTTTAACAAAGAAAAATAACTCTTTTCATATATGAAACACTTTATTCACTTAAAAATATTGAGAAAGAAGTTAAAAAATAACATTAAATAAAATAAATAAATAAATAAAAAATATTCAAAATTATCTGTTTATTAGCTATTATTCGCTATTTCATAAAGGAAAAATAGTTATTTCGTTATACAGAACACTTCATTCACGCTAGATTGTCGAAAAGTATATTAAAAAACATAACATAAAATAAAATTAAAGAAAATTAAAGCCGATCCTTGCAGGGCATCGAACCGAGGACATCCGGGACTGCATAGCATCCTTCCCCACAACGCTAACAACTGCACCACGCATCACATACCTGCTCCGCGTATATATAGCTTAAAGTACCTCTTCCCGGTTAGTCAACAAAACATATTTTGGAACATTGTGGGCCCACTAATTAGTCTATAAAAAATTCCTTCAGTACAATTGTTTGATATATTAGACTCTAATTTCAGGCCGAGTTTGAAATTTATAAGTTAATACTATAGGGAGTAACGGGGTGTGATGTTTGCGTGCCTCCTGATACGACTTTTGTCTTTTTTTAAGCCATTATTCGCTCTTTAACAAAGAAAAATAATTCTTTTCATATATGAAACACTTTATTCACTTAAAAATATTGAGAAAGAAGTTAAAAAAATAACATTAAATAAAATAAATAAATAAATAAAAAATAATCAAATTTATCTGTTTATTAGTTATTATTCGCTATTTCATAAAGTAAAAATAATTATTTCGTTATACAGAACACTTCATTCACGCTAGATTTTCGAAATGTATATTAAAAAACATAATATAAAATAAAATTAAAAAAAATTAAAGCCGATCCTTGCAGGGAATCGAACCCAGGACATCCGGGACTGCAAAGCATTCTTCCCCACAACGCTAACAACTGCACCACGCATCACATACCTGCTCCGCGTATATATAGCTTAAAGTACCTCTTCCCGGTTAGTCAACAAAACATATTTTGGAACATTGTGGGCCCACTAATTAGTCTATAAAAAATTCCTTCAGTACAATTGTTTGATACATTAGACTCTAATTTCAGGCCGAGTTTGAAATTTATAGGTTAATATAATAGGGAGTAACGGGGTGTGATGTGTGCGTGCCTCCAGATACTACTTTAGTCTTTTTTAAGCCATTATTCGCTCTTTAACAGAGAAAAATAATTCTTTTCATACATGAAACACTTTATTCACTTAAAAATATTGAGAAAGATGTTGAAAAAATAACATTAAATAAAATAAATAAATAAATAAAAAATAATCCAAATTTATCTGTTTATTAGCTATTATTCGCTATTTCATAAAGGAAAAATAGTTATTTCGTTATACAGAACACTTAATTCACGCTAGATAGTCGAAAAGTATATTAAAAAACATAATATAAAATGAAATTAAAAAAAATTAAAGCCGATCCTCGCAGGGTATCGAACCCAGGACATCCGGGACTGCATAGCATCCTTCCCCACAACGTTAACAACTGCACCACGCATCACATACCTGCTCCGCGTATATATAGCTTAAAGTACCTCTTCCCGGTTAGTCAACAAAACATATTTTGGAACATTGTGGGCCCACTAATTAGTCTATAAAAAATTCCTTCAGTACTATTGCTTGATACATTAGACTCTAATTTCAGGCCGAGTTTGAAATTTATAGGTTAATATTATAGGGAGTAACGGGGTGCGATGTGTGCGTGCCTCCTGATACGACTTTTGTCTTTTTTTAAGCCATTATTCGCTCTTTAACAAAGAAAAATAAATCTTTTCATATATGAAACACTTTATTCACTTAAAAATATTGAGAAAGAAGTTAAAAAATAACATTAAATAAAATAAATAAATAAATAAAAATAATCAAAATTTATCTGTTTATTAGCCATTATTCGCTATTTCATAAAGGAAAAATAGTTATTTCGTTATACAGAACACCTCATTCACGCTAGATAGTCGAAAAGTATATTAAAAAACATAATATAAAATAAAATTACTGCCGATCCTTGCAGGGTATCGAACCCAGGACATCTGGGTCTGCATAGCATCCTTCCCCACAACGCCAACAACTGCACCACGCATCACATACCAGATACGCGTATATATAGCTTAAAGTACCTCTTCCCGGTTAGTCAACAAAACATATTTTGGAACATTGAGAGTCCTCTAATTAATCTATAAAAAATTCCTTCAGTGCAATTGTTTGATATATTAGACTCTAATTTCAGGCCGAGTTTGAAATTTATAGGTTAATATTATAGGGAGTAACGGGGTGTGATGTGTGCGTGCCTCCTGATACGACTTTTGACTTTTTTTAAGCCATTATTCGCTCTTTAACAAAGAAAAATAATTCTTTTCATATATGAAACACTTTATTCACTTAAAAATATTGAGAAAGAAGTTAAAAAAATAACATTAAATAAAATAAATAAATAAATAAAAAATAATCAAAATTAATCTGTTTATTAGCCATTATTCGCTATTTCATAAAGGAAAAATAGTTATTTCGTTACACAGAACACTTCATTCACGCTAGATTGTCGAAAAGTATATTAAGAAACATGATATAAAATAAAATAAAAAAAAAACTAAAGCCGCTCCTCGCAGGGTATCGAACCCAGGACATCCGGGACTGCATAGCATCCTTCCCCACAACGCTAACAACTGCACCACGCCACACATACGTGCTCCGCGTATATGTAGCTTAAAGTACATCTTCCCGGTTAGTCAAAAAAACATATTTTGGAACATTGTGGGCCCACTAATTAGTCTATAAAAAATTCCTTCAGTACAATTGTTTGATATACTAGACTCTAATTTCAGGCCGAGTTTGAAATTTATAAGTTAATACTATAGGGAGTAACGGGGTGTGATGTTTGCGTGCCTTCTGATACGACTTTTGTCTTTTTTTAAGCCATTATTCGCTCTTTAACAAAGAAAAATAATTCTTTTCATACATGAAACACTTTATTCACTTAAAAATATTGAGAAAGAAGTTAAAAAAATAACATTAAATAAAATAAATAAATAAATAAAAAATAATCAAATTTTATCTGTTTATTAGTTATTATTCGCTATTTCATAAAGTAAAAATAATTATTTCGTTATACAGAACACTTCAATCACGCTAGATTGTCGAAAAGTATAATAAAAAATATAATATAAAATAAAATTAAAGCCGATCCCTGCAGGGTATCGAACCCAGGACTGCATAGCATCCTTCCCCACAACACTAACAACTGCACCACGCATCACATACCTGCTACGCGTATATATAGCTTAAAGTACCTCTTCCCGGTTAGTCAACAAAACTTATTTTGGAACATTGTGGGCCCACTAATTAGTCTATAAAAAATTCCTTCAGTACAATTGTTTGATATATTAGACTCTAATTTCAGGCCGAGTTTGAAATTTATAGGTTAATATTATAGGGAGTAACAGGGTGCGATGTGTGCGTGCCTCCTGATACGACTTTTGTCTTTTTTTAAGCCATTATTGGCTCTTTAACAAAGAAAAATAAATCTTTTCATAAATGAAACACTTTATTCACTTAAAAATATTGAGAAAGAAGTTAAAAAATAACATTAAATAAAATAAAAAAATAAATAAAAAATAATCAAAATTTATCTGTTTATTAGCCATTATTCGCTATTTCATAAAGGAAAAATAGTTATTTCGTTATACAGAACACCTCATTCACGCTAGATAGTCGAAAAGTATATTAAAAAACATAATATAAAATAAAATTACAGCCGATCCTTGCAGGGTATCGAACCCAGGACATCCGGGTCTGCATAGCATCCTTCCCCACAACGCTAACAACTGCACCACGCATCACATACCAGCTACGCGTATATATAGCTTAAAGTACCTCTTCCCGGTTAGTCAACAAAACATATTTTGGAACATTGTGGGCCCACTAATTAGTCTATAAAACATTCCTTCAGCACAATTGTTTGATATATTAGACTCTAATTTCAGGCCGAGTTTGAAATTTATAGGTTAATATTATAGGGAGTAACGGGGTGTGATGTGTGCGTGCCTCCGAATACGGCTTTTGACTTTTTTTAAGCCATTATTTGCTCTTTAACAAAGAAAAATAACTCTTTTCATATATGAAACACTTTATTCACTTAAAAATATTGAGAAAGAAGTTAAAAAATAACATTAAATAAAATAAATAAATAAATAAAAAATATTCAAAATTATCTGTTTATTAGCTATTATTCGCTATTTCATAAAGGAAAAATAGTTATTTCGTTATACAGAACACTTCATTCACGCTAGATTGTCGAAAAGTATATTAAAAAACATAACATAAAATAAAATTAAAGAAAATTAAAGCCGATCCTTGCAGGGCATCGAACCCAGGACATCCGGGACTGCATAGCATCCTTCCCCACAACGTTAACAACTGCACCACGCATCACATACCTGCTCCGCGTATATATAGCTTAAAGTACCTCTTCCCGGTTAGTCAACAAAACATATTTTGGAACATTGTGGGCCCACTAATTAGTCTATAAAAAATTCCTTCAGTACTATTGCTTGATACATTAGACTCTAATTTCAGGCCGAGTTTGAAATTTATAGGTTAATATTATAGGGAGTAACGGGGTGCGATGTGTGCGTGCCTCCTGATACGACTTTTGTCTTTTTTTAAGCCATTATTCGCTCTTTAACAAAGAAAAATAAATCTTTTCATATATGAAACACTTTATTCACTTAAAAATATTGAGAAAGAAGTTAAAAAATAACATTAAATAAAATAAATAAATAAATAAAAATAATCAAAATTTATCTGTTTATTAGCCATTATTCGCTATTTCATAAAGGAAAAATAGTTATTTCGTTATACAGAACACCTCATTCACGCTAGATAGTCGAAAAGTATATTAAAAAACATAATATAAAATAAAATTACTGCCGATCCTTGCAGGGTATCGAACCCAGGACATCTGGGTCTGCATAGCATCCTTCCCCACAACGCCAACAACTGCACCACGCATCACATACCAGATACGCGTATATATAGCTTAAAGTACCTCTTCCCGGTTAGTCAACAAAACATATTTTGGAACATTGAGAGTCCTCTAATTAATCTATAAAAAATTCCTTCAGTGCAATTGTTTGATATATTAGACTCTAATTTCAGGCCGAGTTTGAAATTTATAGGTTAATATAATAGGGAGTAACGGGGTGTGATGTGTGCGTGCCTCCAGATACTACTTTAGTCTTTTTTAAGTCATTATTCGCTCTTTAACAGAGAAAAATAATTCTTTTCATACATGAAACACTTTATTCACTTAAAAATATTGAGAAAGATGTTGAAAAAATAACATTAAATAAAATAAATAAATAAATAAAAAATAATCCAAATTTATCTGTTTATTAGCTATTATTCGCTATTTCATAAAGGAAAAATAGTTATTTCGTTATACAGAACACTTAATTCACGCTAGATAGTCGAAAAGTATATTAAAAAACATAATATAAAATGAAATTAAAAAAAATTAAAGCCGATCCTCGCAGGGTATCGAACCCAGGACATCCGGGACTGCATAGCATCCTTCCCCACAACGTTAACAACTGCACCACGCATCACATACCTGCTCCGCGTATATATAGCTTAAAGTACCTCTTCCCGGTTAGTCAACAAAACATATTTTGGAACATTGTGGGCCCACTAATTAGTCTATAAAAAATTCCTTCAGTACTATTGCTTGATACATTAGACTCTAATTTCAGGCCGAGTTTGAAATTTATAGGTTAATATTATAGGGAGTAACGGGGTGCGATGTGTGCGTGCCTCCTGATACGACTTTTGTCTTTTTTTAAGCCATTATTCGCTCTTTAACAAAGAAAAATAAATCTTTTCATATATGAAACACTTTATTCACTTAAAAATATTGAGAAAGAAGTTAAAAAATAACATTAAATAAAATAAATAAATAAATAAAAATAATCAAAATTTATCTGTTTATTAGCCATTATTCGCTATTTCATAAAGGAAAAATAGTTATTTCGTTATACAGAACACCTCATTCACGCTAGATAGTCGAAAAGTATATTAAAAAACATAATATAAAATAAAATTACTGCCGATCCTTGCAGGGTATCGAACCCAGGACATCTGGGTCTGCATAGCATCCTTCCCCACAACGCCAACAACTGCACCACGCATCACATACCAGATACGCGTATATATAGCTTAAAGTACCTCTTCCCGGTTAGTCAACAAAACATATTTTGGAACATTGAGAGTCCTCTAATTAATCTATAAAAAATTCCTTCAGTGCAATTGTTTGATATATTAGACTCTAATTTCAGGCCGAGTTTGAAATTTATAGGTTAATATTATAGGGAGTAACGGGGTGTGATGTGTGCGTGCCTCCTGATACGACTTTTGACTTTTTTTAAGCCATTATTCGCTCTTTAACAAAGAAAAATAATTCTTTTCATATATGAAACACTTTATTCACTTAAAAATATTGAGAAAGAAGTTAAAAAAATAACATTAAATAAAATAAATAAATAAATAAAAAATAATCAAAATTAATCTGTTTATTAGCCATTATTCGCTATTTCATAAAGGAAAAATAGTTATTTCGTTACACAGAACACTTCATTCACGCTAGATTGTCGAAAAGTATATTAAGAAACATGATATAAAATAAAATAAAAAAAAAACTAAAGCCGCTCCTCGCAGGGTATCGAACCCAGGACATCCGGGACTGCATAGCATCCTTCCCCACAACGCTAACAACTGCACCACGCCACACATACGTGCTCCGCGTATATGTAGCTTAAAGTACATCTTCCCGGTTAGTCAACAAAACATATTTTGGAACATTGTGGGCCCACTAATTAGTCTATAAAAAATTCCTTCAGTACAATTGTTTGATATACTAGACTCTAATTTCAGGCCGAGTTTGAAATTTATAAGTTAATACTATAGGGAGTAACGGGGTGTGATGTTTGCGTGCCTTCTGATACGACTTTTGTCTTTTTTTAAGCCATTATTCGCTCTTTAACAAAGAAAAATAATTCTTTTCATACATGAAACACTTTATTCACTTAAAAATATTGAGAAAGAAGTTAAAAAAATAACATTAAATAAAATAAATAAATAAATAAAAAATAATCAAATTTTATCTGTTTATTAGTTATTATTCGCTATTTCATAAAGTAAAAATAATTATTTCGTTATACAGAACACTTCAATCACGCTAGATTGTCGAAAAGTATATTAAAAAATATAATATAAAATAAAATTAAAGCCGATCCCTGCAGGGTATCGAACCCAGGACTGCATAGCATCCTTCCCCACAACACTAACAACTGCACCACGCATCACATACCTGCTACGCGTATATATAGCTTAAAGTACCTCTTCCCGGTTAGTCAACAAAACTTATTTTGGAACATTGTGGGCCCACTAATTAGTCTATAAAAAATTCCTTCAGTACAATTGTTTGATATATTAGACTCTAATTTCAGGCCGAGTTTGAAATTTATAGGTTAATATTATAGGGAGTAACAGGGTGCGATGTGTGCGTGCCTCCTGATACGACTTTTGTCTTTTTTTAAGCCATTATTGGCTCTTTAACAAAGAAAAATAAATCTTTTCATATATGAAACACTTTATTCACTTAAAAATATTGAGAAAGAAGTTAAAAAATAACATTAAATAAAATAAATAAATAAATAAAAAATAATCAAAATTTATCTGTTTATTAGCCATTATTCGCTATTTCATAAAGGAAAAATAGTTATTTCGTTATACAGAACACCTCATTCACGCTAGATAGTCGAAAAGTACATTAAAAAACATAATATAAAATAAAATTACAGCCGATCCTTGCAGGGTATCGAACCCAGGACATCCGGGTCTGCATAGCATCCTTCCCCACAACGTTAACAACTGCACCACGCATCACATACCAGCTACGCGTATATATAGCTTAAAGTACCTCTTCCCGGTTAGTCAACAAAACATATTTTGGAACATTGTGGGCCCACTAATTAGTCTATAAAAAATTCCTTCAGCACAATTGTTTGATATATTAGACTCTAATTTCAGGCCGAGTTTGAAATTTATAGGTTAATATTATAGGGAGTAACGGGGTGTGATGTGTGCGTGCCTCCGAATACGGCTTTTGACTTTTTTTAAGCCATTATTTGCTCTTTAACAAAGAAAAATAACTCTTTTCATATATGAAACACTTTATTCACTTAAAAATATTGAGAAAGAAGTTAAAAAATAACATTAAATAAAATAAATAAATAAATAAAAAATATTCAAAATTATCTGTTTATTAGCTATTATTCGCTATTTCATAAAGGAAAAATAGTTATTTCGTTATACAGAACACTTCATTCACGCTAGATTGTCGAAAAGTATATTAAAAAACATAACATAAAATAAAATTAAAGAAAATTAAAGCCGATCCTTGCAGGGCATCGAACCCAGGACATCCGGGACTGCATAGCATCCTTCCCCACAACGCTAACAACTGCACCACGCATCACATACCTGCTCCGCGTATATATAGCTTAAAGTACCTCTTCCCGGTTAGTCAACAAAACATATTTTGGAACATTGTGGGCCCACTAATTAGTCTATAAAAAATTCCTTCAGTACAATTGTTTGATATATTAGACTCTAATTTCAGGCCGAGTTTGAAATTTATAAGTTAATACTATAGGGAGTAACGGGGTGTGATGTTTGCGTGCCTCCTGATACGACTTTTGTCTTTTTTTAAGCCATTATTCGCTCTTTAACAAAGAAAAATAATTCTTTTCATATATGAAACACTTTATTCACTTAAAAATATTGAGAAAGAAGTTAAAAAAATAACATTAAATAAAATAAATAAATAAATAAAAAATAATCAAATTTATCTGTTTATTAGTTATTATTCGCTATTTCATAAAGTAAAAATAATTATTTCGTTATACAGAACACTTCATTCACGCTAGATTTTCGAAATGTATATTAAAAAACATAATATAAAATAAAATTAAAAAAAATTAAAGCCGATCCTTGCAGGGCATCGAACCCAGGACATCCGGGACTGCAAAGCATTCTTCCCCACAACGCTAACAACTGCACCACGCATCACATAACTGCTCCGCGTATATATAGCTTAAAGTACCTCTTCCCGGTTAGTCAACAAAACATATTTTGGAACATTGTGGGCCCACTAATTAGTCTATAAAAAATTCCTTCAGTACAATTGTTTGATACATTAGACTCTAATTTCAGGCCGAGTTTGAAATTTATAGGTTAATATAATAGGGAGTAACGGGGTGTGATGTGTGCGTGCCTCCAGATACTACTTTAGTCTTTTTTAAGCCATTATTCGCTCTTTAACAAAGAAAAATAATTCTTTTCATACATGAAACACTTTATTCACTTAAAAATATTGAGAAAGATGTTGAAAAAATAACATTAAATAAAATAAATAAATAAATAAAAAATAATCCAAATTTATCTGTTTATTAGCTATTATTCGCTATTTCATAAAGGAAAAATAGTTATTTCGTTATACAGAACACTTAATTCACGCTAGATAGTCGAAAAGTATATTAAAAAACATAATATAAAATGAAATTAAAAAAAATTAAAGCCGATCCTCGCAGGGTATCGAACCCAGGACATCCGGGACTGCATAGCATCCTTCCCCACAACGTTAACAACTGCACCACGCATCACATACCTGCTCCGCGTATATATAGCTTAAAGTACCTCTTCCCGGTTAGTCAACAAAACATATTTTGGAACATTGTGGGCCCACTAATTAGTCTATAAAAAATTCCTTCAGTACTATTGCTTGATACATTAGACTCTAATTTCAGGCCGAGTTTGAAATTTATAGGTTAATATTATAGGGAGTAACGGGGTGTGATGTGTGCGTGCCTCCTGATACGACTTTTGACTTTTTTTAAGCCATTATTCGCTCTTTAACAAAGAAAAATAATTCTTTTCATATATGAAACACTTTATTCACTTAAAATATTGAGAAAGAAGTTAAAAAAATAACATTAAATAAAATGAATAAATAAATAAAAAAATAATCAAAATTTATCTATTTATTAGCTATTATTCGCTATTTCATAAAGGAAAAATAGTTATTTCGTTATACAGAACACTTCATTCACGCTAGATTGTCGAAAAGTATATTAAAAAATATAATATAAAATAAAATTAAAGCCGATCCCTGCAGGGTATCGAACCCAAGACATCCGGGACTGCATAGCATCCTTCCCCACAACGCTAACAACTGCACCACGCATCACATACCAGCTACGCGTATATATAGCTTAAAGTACCTCTTCCCGGTTAGTCAACAAAACATATTTTGGAACATTGTGGGCCCACTAATTAGTCTTTAAAAAATTCCTTCAGTACAATTGTTTGATATATTAGACTCTAATTTCAGGCAGAGTTTGAAATTTATAGGTTAATTTTATAGGGAGTAACGGGGTGTGATGTGTGCGTGCCTCCTGATACGAGTTTTGACTTTTTTTAAGCCATTTTTCGCTCTTTAACAAAGAAAAATAATTCTTTTCATGTATGAAACACGTTATTCACTTAAAAATATTGAGAAAGAAGTTAAAAAAATAACATTAAATCAAATAAATAAATAAATAAAAGGTAATCAAAATTTATCTGTTTATTAGCTATTATTCGCTATTTCATAAAGGAAAAATAGTTATTTCGTTATACAGAACACTTCATTCACGCTAGATTGTCGAGAAGTATATTAAAAAACATAATATGAAATAAAATTTAAAAAAATTAAAGCCGATCCTCACAGGGTATCGAACCCGGGACATCCGGGACTGCATAGCATCCTTCCCCACAACGCTAACAACTGCACCACGCATCACATACCTGCTCCGCGTATATATAGCTTAAAGTACCTTTTCCCGGTTAGTCAACAAAACATATTTTGGAACATTGTGAGCCCACTAATTAGTCTATAAAAAATTCCTTCAGTACAATTGTTTGATATATTAGACTCTTATTTCAGGCCGAGTTTGAAATTTATAGGTTAATATTATAGGGAGTAACGGGGTGTGATGTGTGCGTGCCTCCTGATACGACTTTTGACTTTTTTTAAGCCATTATTCGCTCTTTAACAAAGAAAAATAATTCTTTTCATATATGAAAAACTTTATTCACTTAAAAATATTGAGAAAGAAGTTAAAAAAATAACATTAAATCAAATAAATAAATAAATAAAAGGTAATCAAAATTTATCTGTTTATTAGCTATTATTCGCTATTTCATAAAGGAAAAATAGTTATTTCGTTATACAGAACACTTCATTCACGCTAGATTGTCGAGAAGTATATTAAAAAACATAATATGAAATAAAATTTAAAAAAATTAAAGCCGATCCTCACAGGGTATCGAACCCAGGACATCCGGGACTGCATAGCATCCTTCCCCACAACGCTAACAACTGCACCACGCATCACATACCTGCTACGCGTATATATAGCTTAAAGTACCTCTTCCCGGTTAGTCAACAAAACTTATTTTGGAACATTGTGGGCCCACTAATTAGTCTATAAAAAATTCCTTCAGTACAATTGTTTGATATATTAGACTCTAATTTCAGGCCGAGTTTGAAATTTATAGGTTAATATTATAGGGAGTAACGGGGTGTGATGTGTGCGTGCCTCCTGATACGACTTTTGACTTTTTTTAAGCCATTATTCGCTCTTTAACAAAGAAAAATAATTCTTTTCATATATGAAACACTTTATTCACTTAAAAATATTGAGAAAGAAGTTAAAAAAATAACATTAAATAAAATAAATAAATAAATAAAAAATAATCAAAATTTATCTGTTTATTAGCTATTATTCGCTATTTCATAAAGGAAAAATAGTTATTTCGTTATACAGAACACTTCATTCACGCTAGATTGTCGAAAAGTATATTAAAAAATATAATATAAAATAAAATTAAAGCCGATCCCTGCAGGGTATCGAACCCAGGACATCCGGGACTGCATAACATCCTTCCCCACAACGCTAACAACTGCACCACGCATCACATACCTGCTCCGCGTATATATAGCTTAAAGTACCTTTTCCCGGTTAGTCAACAAAACATATTTTGGAACATTGTGAGCCCACTAATTAGTCTATAAAAAATTCCTTCAGTACAATTGTTTGATATATTAGACTCTTATTTCAGGCCGAGTTTGAAATTTATAGGTTAATATTATAGGGAGTAACGGGGTGTGATGTGTGCGTGCCTCCTGATACGACTTTTGACTTTTTTTAAGCCATTTTTCGCTCTTTAACAAAGAAAAATAATTCTTTTCATGTATGAAACACGTTATTCACTTAAAAATATTGAGAAAGAAGTTAAAAAAATAACATTAAATCAAATAAATAAATAAATAAAAGGTAATCAAAATTTATCTGTTTATTAGCTATTATTCGCTATTTCATAAAGGAAAAATAGTTATTTCGTTATACAGAACACTTCATTCACGCTAGATTGTCGAGAAGTATATTAAAAAACATAATATGAAATAAAATTTAAAAAAATTAAAGCCGATCCTCACAGGGTATCGAACCCGGGACATCCGGGACTGCATAGCATCCTTCCCCACAACGCTAACAACTGCACCACGCATCACATACCTGCTACGCGTATATATAGCTTAAAGTACCTTTTCCCGGTTAGTCAACAAAACATATTTTGGAACATTGTGGGCCCACTAATTAGTCTATAAAAAATTCCTTCAGTACAATTGTTTGATACATTAGACTCTAATTTCAGGCCGAGTTTGAAATTTATAGGTTAATATAATAGGGAGTAACGGGGTGTGATGTGTGCGTGCCTCCAGATACTACTTTAGTCTTTTTTAAGCCATTATTCGCTCTTTAACAAAGAAAAATAATTCTTTTCATACATGAAACACTTTATTCACTTAAAAATATTGAGAAAGAAGTTAAAAAAATAACATTAAATAAAATAAATAAATAAATAAAAAATAATCCAAATTTATCTGTTTATTAGCTATTATTCGCTATTTCATAAAGGAAAAATAGTTATTTCGTTATACAGAACACTTAATTCACGCTAGATAGTCGAAAAGTATATTAAAAAACATAATATAAAATGAAATTAAAAAAAATTAAAGCCGATCCTCGCAGGGTATCGAACCCAGGACATCCGGGACTGCATAGCATCCTTCCCCACAACGTTAACAACTGCACCACGCATCACATACCTGCTCCGCGTATATATAGCTTAAAGTACCTCTTCCCGGTTAGTCAACAAAACATATTTTGGAACATTGTGGGCCCACTAATTAGTCTATAAAAAATTCCTTCAGTACTATTGCTTGATACATTAGACTCTAATTTCAGGCCGAGTTTGAAATTTATAGGTTAATATTATAGGGAGTAACGGGGTGCGATGTGTGCATGCCTCCTGATACGACTATTGTCTTTTTTTAAGCCATTATTCGCTCTTTAACAAAGAAAAATAATTCTTTTCATATATGAAAAACTTTATTCACTTAAAAATATTGAGAAAGAAGTTAAAAAAATAACATTAAATAAAATAAATAAATAAATAAAAAATAATCAAAATTTATCTGTTTATTAGCTATTATTCGCTATTTCATAAAGGAAAAATAGTTATTTCGTTATACAGAACACTTCATTCACGCTAGATTGTCGAAAAGTATATTAAAAAATATAATATAAAATAAAATTAAAGCCGATCCCTGCAGGGTATCGAACCCAGGACATCCGGGACTGCATAACATCCTTCCCCACAACGCTAACAACTGCACCACGCATCACATACCTGCTCCGCGTATATATAGCTTAAAGTACCTTTTCCCGGTTAGTCAACAAAACATATTTTGGAACATTGTGAGCCCACTAATTAGTCTATAAAAAATTCCTTCAGTACAATTGTTTGATATATTAGACTCTTATTTCAGGCCGAGTTTGAAATTTATAGGTTAATATTATAGGGAGTAACGGGGTGTGATGTGTGCGTGCCTCCTGATACGACTTTTGACTTTTTTTAAGCCATTATTCGCTCTTTAACAAAGAAAAATAATTCTTTTCATATATGAAAAACTTTATTCACTTAAAAATATTGAGAAAGAAGTTAAAAAAATAACATTAAATCAAATAAATAAATAAATAAAAGGTAATCAAAATTTATCTGTTTATTAGCTATTATTCGCTATTTCATAAAGGAAAAATAGTTATTTCGTTATACAGAACACTTCATTCACGCTAGATTGTCGAGAAGTATATTAAAAAACATAATATGAAATAAAATTTAAAAAAATTAAAGCCGATCCTCACAGGGTATCGAACCCAGGACATCCGGGACTGCATAGCATCCTTCCCCACAACGCTAACAACTGCACCACGCATCACATACCTGCTACGCGTATATATAGCTTAAAGTACCTCTTCCCGGTTAGTCAACAAAACTTATTTTGGAACATTGTGGGCCCACTAATTAGTCTATAAAAAATTCCTTCAGTACAATTGTTTGATATATTAGACTCTAATTTCAGGCCGAGTTTGAAATTTATAGGTTAATATTATAGGGAGTAACGGGGTGTGATGTGTGCGTGCCTCCTGATACGACTTTTGACTTTTTTTAAGCCATTATTCGCTCTTTAACAAAGAAAAATAATTCTTTTCATATATGAAACACTTTATTCACTTAAAAATATTGAGAAAGAAGTTAAAAAAATAACATTAAATAAAATAAATAAATAAATAAAAAATAATCAAAATTTATCTGTTTATTAGCTATTATTCGCTATTTCATAAAGGAAAAATAGTTATTTCGTTATACAGAACACTTCATTCACGCTAGATTGTCGAAAAGTATATTAAAAAATATAATATAAAATAAAATTAAAGCCGATCCCTGCAGGGTATCGAACCCAGGACATCCGGGACTGCATAACATCCTTCCCCACAACGCTAACAACTGCACCACGCATCACATACCTGCTCCGCGTATATATAGCTTAAAGTACCTTTTCCCGGTTAGTCAACAAAACATATTTTGGAACATTGTGAGCCCACTAATTAGTCTATAAAAAATTCCTTCAGTACAATTGTTTGATATATTAGACTCTTATTTCAGGCCGAGTTTGAAATTTATAGGTTAATATTATAGGGAGTAACGGGGTGTGATGTGTGCGTGCCTCCTGATACGACTTTTGACTTTTTTTAAGCCATTATTCGCTCTTTAACAAAGAAAAATAATTCTTTTCATATATGAAAAACTTTATTCACTTAAAAATATTGAGAAAGAAGTTAAAAAAATAACATTAAATCAAATAAATAAATAAATAAAAGGTAATCAAAATTTATCTGTTTATTAGCTATTATTCGCTATTTCATAAAGGAAAAATAGTTATTTCGTTATACAGAACACTTCATTCACGCTAGATTGTCGAGAAGTATATTAAAAAACATAATATGAAATAAAATTTAAAAAAATTAAAGCCGATCCTCACAGGGTATCGAACCCAGGACATCCGGGACTGCATAGCATCCTTCCCCACAACGCTAACAACTGCACCACGCATCACATACCTGCTACGCGTATATATAGCTTAAAGTACCTCTTCCCGGTTAGTCAACAAAACTTATTTTGGAACATTGTGGGCCCACTAATTAGTCTATAAAAAATTCCTTCAGTACAATTGTTTGATATATTAGACTCTAATTTCAGGCCGAGTTTGAAATTTATAGGTTAATATTATAGGGAGTAACGGGGTGTGATGTGTGCGTGCCTCCTGATACGACTTTTGACTTTTTTTAAGCCATTATTCGCTCTTTAACAAAGAAAAATAATTCTTTTCATATATGAAACACTTTATTCACTTAAAAATATTGAGAAAGAAGTTAAAAAAATAACATTAAATAAAATAAATAAATAATTAAAAAATAATCAAAATTTATCTGTTTATTAGCTATTATTCGCTATTTCATAAAGGAAAAATAGTTATTTCGTTATACAGAACACTTCATTCACGCTAGATTGTCGAAAAGTATATTAAAAAATATAATATAAAATAAAATTAAAGCCGATCCCAACAGGGTATCGAACCCAGGACATCCGGGACTGCATAGCATCCTTCCCCACAACGCTAACAACTGCACCACGCATCACATACCAGCTACGCGTATATATAGCTTAAAGTACCTCTTCCCGGTTAGTCAACAAAACATATTTTGGAACATAGTGGGCCCACTAATTAGTCTTTAAAAAATTCCTTCAGTACAATTGTTTGATATATTAGACTCTAATTTCAGGCAGAGTTTGAAATTTATAGGTTAATTTTATAGGGAGTAACGGGGTGTGATGTGTGCGTGCCTCCTGATACGAGTTTTGACTTTTTTTAAGCCATTTTTCGCTCTTTAACAAAGAAAAATAATTCTTTTCATGTATGAAACACGTTATTCACTTAAAAATATTGAGAAAGAAGTTAAAAAAATAACATTAAATCAAATAAATAAATAAATAAAAGGTAATCAAAATTTATCTGTTTATTAGCTATTATTCGCTATTTCATAAAGGAAAAATAGTTATTTCGTTATACAGAACACTTCATTCACGCTAGATTGTCGAGAAGTATATTAAAAAACATAATATGAAATAAAATTTAAAAAAATTAAAGCCGATCCTCACAGGGTATCGAACCCAGGACATCCGGGACTGCATAGCATCCTTCCCCACAACGCTAACAACTGCACCACGCATCACATACCTGCTACGCGTATATATAGCTTAAAGTACCTCTTCCCGGTTAGTCAACAAAACATATTTTGGAACATTGTGGGCCCACTAATTAGTCTATAAAAAATTCCTTCAGTACAATTGTTTGATACATTAGACTCTAATTTCAGGCCGAGTTTGAAATTTATAGGTTAATATAATAGGGAGTAACGGGGTGTGATGTGTGCGTGTCTCCAGATACTACTTTAGTCTTTTTAAAGCCATTATTCGCTCTTTAACAAAGAAAAATAATTCTTTTCATACATGAAACACTTTATTCACTTAAAAATATTGAGAAAGAAGTTAAAAAAATAGCATTAAATAAAATAAATAAATAAATAAAAAATAATCCAAATTTATCTGTTTATTAGCTATTATTCGCTATTTCATAAAGGAAAAATAGTTATTTCGTTATACAGAACACTTAATTCACGCTAGATAGTCGAAAAGTATATTAAAAAACATAATATAAAATGAAATTAAAAAAAATTAAAGCCGATCCTCGCAGGGTATCGAACCCAGGACATCCGGGACTGCATAGCATCCTTCCCCACAACGTTAAATACTGCACCACGCATCACATACCTGCTCCGCGTATATATAGCTTAAAGTACCTCTTCCCGGTTAGTCAACAAAACATATTTTGGAACATTGTGGGCCCACTAATTAGTCTATAAAAAATTCCTTCAATACTATTGCTTGATACATTAGACTCTAATTTCAGGCCGAGTTTGAAATTTATAGGTTAATATTATAGGGAGTAACGGGGTGCGATGTGTGCATGCCTCCTGATACGACTATTGTCTTTTTTTAAGCCATTATTCGCTCTTTAACAAAGAAAAATAAATCTTTTCATATATGAAACACTTTATTCACTTAAAAATATTGAGAAAGAAGTTAAAAAATAACATTAAATAAAATAAATAAATAAATAAAAATAATCAAAATTTATCTGTTTATTAGCCATTATTCGCTATTTCATAAAGGAAAAATCGTTATTTCGTTATACAGAACACCTCATTCACGCTAGATAGTCGAAAAGTATATTAAAAAACATAATATAAGATAAAATTACAGCCGACCCTTGCAGGGTATCGAACCCAGGACATCCGGGTCTGCATAGCATCCTTCCCCACAACGCTAACAACTGCACCACGCATCACATACCAGCTACGCGTATATATAGCTTAAAGTATCTCTTCCCGGTTAGTCAACAAAACATATTTTGGAACATTGTGGGCCCACTAATTAGTCTATAAAAAATTCCTTCAGTACAATTGTTTGATATATTAGACTCTAATTTCAGGCCGAGTTTGAAATTTATAGGTTAATATTATAGGGAGTAACGGGGTGTGATGTGTGCGTGCCTCCTGATAAGACTTTTGACTTTTTTTAAGCCATTATTCGCTCTTTAACAAAGAAAAATAATTCTTTTCATATATGAAACACTTTATTCACTTAAAAATATTGAGAAAGAAGTTTAAAAAATAACATTAAATAAAATAAATAAATAAATAAAAAATAATCAAAATTTATCTGTTTATTAGCTATTATTCGCTATTTCATAAAGGAAAAATAGTTATTTCGTTATACAGAACACTTCATTCACGCTAGATTGTCGAAAAGTATATTAAAAAATATAACATAAAATAAAATTAAAGCCGATCCCTGCAGGGTATCGAACCCAAGACATCCGGGACTGCATAGCATCCTTCCCCACAACGCTAACAACTGCACCACGCATCACATACCAGCTACGCGTATATATAGCTTAAAGTACCTCTTCCCGGTTAGTCAACAAAACATATTTTGGAACATTGTGGGCCCACTAATTAGTCTATAAAAAATTCCTTCAGTACAATTGTTTGATATATTAGACTCTAATTTCAGGCCGAGTTTGAAATTTATAGGTTAATATTATAGGGAGTAACGGGGTGTGATGTGTGCGTGCCTCCTGATACGACTTTTGACTTTTTTTAAGCCATTATTCGCTCTTTAACAAAGAAAAATAATTCTTTTCATATATGAAACACTTTATTCACTTAAAAATATTGAGAAAGAAGTTAAAAAAATAACATTAAATAAAATAAATAAATAAATAAAAAATAATTAAAATTTATCTGTTTATTAGCTATTATTAACTATTTCATAAAGGAAAAATAGTTATTTCGTTATACAGAACACTTCATTCACGCTAGATTGTCGAAAAGTATATTAAAAAATATAATATAAAATAAAATTAAAGCCGATCCCTGCAGGGTATCGAACCCAGGACATCCGGGACTGCATAACATCCTTCCCCACAACGCTAACAACTGCACCACGCATCACATACCTGCTCCGCGTATATATAGCTTAAAGTACCTTTTCCCGGTTAGTCAACAAAACATATTTTGGATCATTGTGAGCCCACTAATTAGTCTATAAAAAATTCCTTCAGTACAATTGTTTGATATATTAGACTCTTATTTCAGGCCGAGTTTGAAATTTATAGGTTAATATTATAGGGAGTAACGGGGTGTGATGTGTGCGTGCCTCCTGATACGACTTTTGACTTTTTTTAAGCCATTATTCGCTCTTTAACAAAGAAAAATAATTCTTTTCATATATGAAAAACTTTATTCACTTAAAAATATTGAGAAAGAAGTTAAAAAAATAACATTAAATCAAATAAATAAATAAATAAAAGGTAATCAAAATTTATCTGTTTATTAGCTATTATTCGCTATTTCATAAAGGAAAAATAGTTATTTCGTTATACAGAACACTTCATTCACGCTAGATTGTCGAGAAGTATATTAAAAAACATAATATGAAATAAAATTTAAAAAAATTAAAGCCGATCCTCACAGGGTATCGAACCCAGGACATCCGGGACTGCATAGCATCCTTCCCCACAACGCTAACAACTGCACCACGCATCACATACCTGCTACGCGTATATATAGCTTAAAGTACCTCTTCCCGGTTAGTCAACAAAACTTATTTTGGAACATTGTGGGCCCACTAATTAGTCTATAAAAAATTCCTTCAGTACAATTGTTTGATATATTAGACTCTAATTTCAGGCCGAGTTTGAAATTTATAGGTTAATATTATAGGGAGTAACGGGGTGTGATGTGTGCGTGCCTCCTGATACGACTTTTGACTTTTTTTAAGCCATTATTCGCTCTTTAACAAAGAAAAATAATTCTTTTCATATATGAAACACTTTATTCACTTAAAAATATTGAGAAAGAAGTTAAAAAAATAACATTAAATAAAATAAATAAATAATTAAAAAATAATCAAAATTTATCTGTTTATTAGCTATTATTCGCTATTTCATAAAGGAAAAATAGTTATTTCGTTATACAGAACACTTCATTCACGCTAGATTGTCGAAAAGTATATTAAAAAATATAATATAAAATAAAATTAAAGCCGATCCCAACAGGGTATCGAACCCAGGACATCCGGGACTGCATAGCATCCTTCCCCACAACGCTAACAACTGCACCACGCATCAGATACCTGCTACGCGTATATATAGCTTAAAGTATCTCTTCCCGGTTAGTCAACAAAACATATTTTGGAACATTGTGGGCCCACTAATTAGTCTATAAAAAATTCCTTCAGTACAATTGTTTGATATATTAGACTCTTATTTCAGGCCGAGTTTGAAATTTATAGGTTAATATTTTAGGGAGTAACGGGGTGTGATGTGTGCGTGCCTCCTGATACGACTTTTGACTTTTTTTAAGCCATTATTCGCTCTTTAACAAAGAAAAATAATTCTTTTCATATATGAAAAACTTTATTCACTTAAAAATATTGAGAAAGAAGTTAAAAAAATAACATTAAATCAAATAAATAAATAAATAAAAGGTAATCAAAATTTATCTGTTTATTAGCTATTATTCGCTATTTCATAAAGGAAAAATAGTTATTTCGTTATACAGAACACTTCATTCACGCTAGATTGTCGAGAAGTATATTAAAAAACATAATATGAAATAAAATTTAAAAAAATTAAAGCCGATCCTCACAGGGTATCGAACCCAGGACATCCGGGACTGCATAGCATCCTTCCCCACAACGCTAACAACTGCACCACGCATCACATACCTGCTACGCGTATATATAGCTTAAAGTACCTCTTCCCGGTTAGTCAACAAAACTTATTTTGGAACATTGTGGGCCCACTAATTAGTCTATAAAAAATTCCTTCAGTACAATTGTTTGATATATTAGACTCTAATTTCAGGCCGAGTTTGAAATTTATAGGTTAATATTATAGGGAGTAACGGGGTGTGATGTGTGCGTGCCTCCTGATACGACTTTTGACTTTTTTTAAGCCATTATTCGCTCTTTAACAAAGAAAAATAATTCTTTTCATATATGAAACACTTTATTCACTTAAAAATATTGAGAAAGAAGTTAAAAAAATAACATTAAATAAAATAAATAAATAATTAAAAAATAATCAAAATTTATCTGTTTATTAGCTATTATTCGCTATTTCATAAAGGAAAAATAGTTATTTCGTTATACAGAACACTTCATTCACGCTAGATTGTCGAAAAGTATATTAAAAAATATAATATAAAATAAAATTAAAGCCGATCCCAACAGGGTATCCAACCCAGGACATCCGGGACTGCATAGCATCCTTCCCCACAACGCTAACAACTGCACCACGCATCAGATACCTGCTACGCGTATATATAGCTTAAAGTACCTCTTCCCGGTTAGTCAACAAAACATATTTTGGAACATTTTGAGCCCACTAATTAGTCTATAAAAAATTCCTTCAGTACAATTCTTTGATATATTAGACTCTAATTTCAGGCCGAGTTTGAAATTTATAGGTTAATATTATAGGGAGTAACGGGGTGTGATGTTTGCGTGCCTCCTGATACGACTTTTGTCTTTTTTTAAGACATTATTCGCTCTTTAACAAAGAAATATAATTCTTTTCATATATGAAACACTTTATTCACTTAAAAATATTGAGAAAGAAGTTAAAAAAATAACATTAAATAAAATAAATAAATAAATAAAAAATAATCAAAATTTATCTGTTTATTAGCTATTATTCGCTATTTCATAAAGGAAAAATAGTTATTTCGTTATACAGAACACTTCATTCACGCTAGATTGTCGAAAAGTATATTAAAAAATATAATATAAAATAAAATTAAAGGCGATATTTGCAGGGTATCGAACCCAGGACATCCGGGTCTGCATAGCATCCTTCCCCACAACGCTAACAACTGCACCACGCATCACATACCAGCTACGCGTATATATAGCTTAAAGTATCTCTTCCCGGTTAGTCAACAAAACATATTTTGGAACATTGTGGGCCCACTAATTAGTCTATAAAAAATTCCTTCAGTACAATTGTTTGATATATTAGACTCTAATTTCAGGCCGAGTTTGAAATTTATAGGTTAATATTATAGGGAGTAACGGGGTGTGATGTGTGCGTGCCTCCTGATAAGACTTTTGACTTTTTTTAAGCCATTATTCGCTCTTTAACAAAGAAAAATAATTCTTTTCATATATGAAACACTTTATTCACTTAAAAATATTGAGAAAGAAGTTAAAAAAATAACATTAAATAAAATAAATAAATAAATAAAAAATAATTAAAATTTATCTGTTTATTAGCTATTATTAACTATTTCATAAAGGAAAAATAGTTATTTCGTTATACAGAACACTTCATTCACGCTAGATTGTCGAAAAGTATATTAAAAAATATAATATAAAATAAAATTAAAGCCGATCCCTGCAGGGTATCGAACCCAGGACATCCGGGACTGCATAACATCCTTCCCCACAACGCTAACAACTGCACCACGCATCACATACCTGCTCCGCGTATATATAGCTTAAAGTACCTTTTCCCGGTTAGTCAACAAAACATATTTTGGAACATTGTGAGCCCACTAATTAGTCTATAAAAAATTCCTTCAGTACAATTGTTTGATATATTAGACTCTTATTTCAGGCCGAGTTTGAAATTTATAGGTTAATATTATAGGGAGTAACGGGGTGTGATGTGTGCGTGCCTCCTGATACGACTTTTGACTTTTTTTAAGCCATTATTCGCTCTTTAACAAAGAAAAATAATTCTTTTCATATATGAAAAACTTTATTCACTTAAAAATATTGAGAAAGAAGTTAAAAAAATAACATTAAATCAAATAAATAAATAAATAAAAGGTAATCAAAATTTATCTGTTTATTAGCTATTATTCGCTATTTCATAAAGGAAAAATAGTTATTTCGTTATACAGAACACTTCATTCACGCTAGATTGTCGAGAAGTATATTAAAAAACATAATATGAAATAAAATTTAAAAAAATTAAAGCCGATCCTCACAGGGTATCGAACCCAGGACATCCGGGACTGCATAGCATCCTTCCCCACAACGCTAACAACTGCACCACGCATCACATACCTGCTACGCGTATATATAGCTTAAAGTACCTCTTCCCGGTTAGTCAACAAAACTTATTTTGGAACATTGTGGGCCCACTAATTAGTCTATAAAAAATTCCTTCAGTACAATTGTTTGATATATTAGACTCTAATTTCAGGCCGAGTTTGAAATTTATAGGTTAATATTATAGGGAGTAACGGGGTGTGATGTGTGCGTGCCTCCTGATACGACTTTTGACTTTTTTTAAGCCATTATTCGCTCTTTAACAAAGAAAAATAATTCTTTTCATATATGAAACACTTTATTCACTTAAAAATATTGAGAAAGAAGTTAAAAAAATAACATTAAATAAAATAAATAAATAATTAAAAAATAATCAAAATTTATCTGTTTATTAGCTATTATTCGCTATTTCATAAAGGAAAAATAGTTATTTCGTTATACAGAACACTTAATTCACGCTAGATTGTCGAAAAGTATATTAAAAAATATAATATAAAATAAAATTAAAGCCGATCCCAACAGGGTATCGAACCCAGGACATCCGGGACTGCATAGCATCCTTCCCCCACAACGCTAACAACTGCACCACGCATCAGATACCTGCTACGCGTATATATAGCTTAAAGTACCTCTTCCCGGTTAGTCAACAAAACATATTTTGGAACATTGTGGGCCCGCTAATTAGTCTATAAAAAATTCCTTCAGTACAATTCTTTGATATATTAGACTCTAATTTCAGGCCGAGTTTGAAATTTATAGGTTAGTATTATAGGGAGTAACGGGGTGTGATGTGTGCGTGCCTCCTAACACGACTTTTGACTTTTTTAAAGCCATTATTCGCTCTTTAACAAAAAAAAATAATTCTTTTCACATATAGAATACTTTATTCGCTATAAAATATTGAAAAGAAGAAAAAAGAAATAATATAAATGAAAATAAATAAATAAATAAAAATGATCCGAAATTTATCCGTTTATTAGCTATTATTCGCTATTTCCCGAAGGAAAAATAGTTTTTTTTTTATATACAGAACACTTGATTCACCTTAAAATATCAAAAAATATATATAAAAAAATAATATAAAAAATAGAAAAAATTCTAATGACGACCTTCGCAGGGTGTCGAACCCAGGGCCTCCGGGACTGCAAATCTAACTTGTCACACAGCTCTACCAACTGCGCCATGCTTCACAAGCCAAACCTGCGAATATTTGCCTTAAAACACCTCCTCCCGGGTAGTAAACAACTCTTATTTTGGCCCATTGTGGGCTCACTAATTGGTCTATAAAAAAATTCCTCGGTACAATTGTTCGATATATTAAACTCTAATTTTGGGCGGAGTTTGAAATTTATAGGTTGATATTATAAGGAGTTACGGGGTGTGATGTGTGTGTGCCTCCTGATATGTCTTCTGTCCCTTTATCAGCCATTTTTTGCTCTTTATGGTGTTTTTCGATATTCTGGAGGGTCCTGCATGTAGGAAATAATTATTTTTTATTGGGAAAATGGGTAAAAACTGGAAAAATGCAGGAAAATTAGTTTATTTGCTCTTTTTCGACTTCTTTTGTAACATTTTGGATATACTAGCATGCATGGGGTGTTTTCTGTGTGTGAAATCCAGCAAAGAAAGCGTAATGGAATAATAAAAAAAAAGAATAAAAAAATAAAATAGCTCGAGAAAGGTTCAAATTTCGAAACCTCCTAGCTCCCTTTAATATCAAGGTATAATTTTCAAACTCCGATCCTATGTAGGGGTCTATGGTCCAAACATGGCTGCCGAAGACAATTTTTATTGGCCAATTAGGGGGGTCACAGTGGGCCCCTAAAGGTATTTTGCGAAGATGAGAGGAGACAGCTCTTGAAGCGAAACTGTGGTAGGCTGCACGGAGCACCATGGACTGGATGGTAGGCCACCAGACAAGCAAGTTCGCTGCTGGAGGGAGGAGTCTTGGGTTCGAATCCCAGGGACGGAGAAATTTTCATAAAATTTTTTTGCTTCTTTCAAATTATATTATTTTTTAAATGTGTTTTTCGATATTCTGGAGAGTCCTGCATGTAGGAAATAATGTTTTTTTACTGGAAAAATCCAGGAAAATCAGTTTATTTGCTCTTTTTCGACTTCTTTTGTAACATTTTGGATATTCAAGCAGGCATGGGGTGTTTTCTCTGTGTGAAATCCAGCAAAGAAAGCGTAATGGAATAATAAAAAAAAAGAATAAAAAAATAAAATGGCTCGAGAAAGATTCAAATTTCGAGACCCCCTAGCTCCCTTTAATATGAAGGTATAATTTACAAACTCCGACCCTAAGTAGGGGTCTATGGTCCAAACATGGCTCCTAAGAGAATTTTTATAGGCCAATTAGGTAGGTCACAGTGGGACCCTAAAGGTATATTGTGAAGATGAGAGGAGACAGCTCTTGAAGCGAAACTGTGGTAGGCTTCACGTATCACCGTGAACTGGATGGTAGGCCAGCAGTCAAGCAAGTTCGCTGCTGGATGGAGGGGTCCTGGGTTCAAATCCCAGGGACGGACGTATTTTCAAAAAATTTTCTTTTTTTGTTTCTTTTAAATTATATTATTTTTTTAATGTGTTTTTCGATATTCTGGACGGTCCTGCATGAAGGAAATAATGTTTTTTTTATTGGGAAAAAACTGGAAAAATCCAGGAAAATCAGTTTATTTGCTCTTTTTCGACTTCTTTTGTAACATTTTGGATATTCAAGCAGGCATGGGGTGTTTTCTCTGTGTGAAATCCAGCAAAGAAAGCGTAATGGAATAATAAAAAAAAGAATAAAAAAATAAAATGGCTCGAGAAAGATTCAAATTTCGAGACCCCCTAGCTCCCTTTAATATGAAGGTATAATTTACAAACTCCGACCCTAAGTAGGGGTCTATGGTCCAAACATGGCTCCTAAGAGAATTTTTATAGGCCAATTAGGTAGGTCACAGTGGGACCCTAAAGGTATATTGTGAAGATGAGAGGAGACAGCTCTTGAAGCGAAACTGTGGTAGGCTTCACGTATCACCGTGAACTGGATGGTAGGCCAGCAGTCAAGCAAGTTCGCTGCTGGATGGAGGGGTCCTGGGTTCAAATCCCAGGGACGGACGAATTTTCAAAAAATTTTCTTTTTTTGTTTCTTTTAAATTATATTATTTTTTTAATGTGTTTTTCGATATTCTGGACGGTCCTGCATGAAGGAAATAATGTTTTTTTTTATTGGGAAAAAACTGGAAAAATCCAGGAAAATCAGTTTATTTGCTCTTTTTCGACTTCTTTTGTAACATTTTGGATATTCAAGCAGGCATGGGGTGTTTTCTCTGTGTGAAATCCAGCAAAGAAAGCGTAATGGAATAATAAAAAAAAAGAATAAAAAAATAAAATGGCTCGAGAAAGATTCAAATTTCGAGACCCCCTAGCTCCCTTTAATATGAAGGTATAATTTACAAACTCCGACCCTAAGTAGGGGTCTATGGTCCAAACATGGCTCCTAAGAGAATTTTTATAGGCCAATTAGGTAGGTCACAGTGGGACCCTAAAGGTATATTGTGAAGATGAGAGGAGACAGCTCTTGAAGCGAAACTGTGGTAGGCTTCACGTATCACCGTGAACTGGATGGTAGGCCAGCAGTCAAGCAAGTTCGCTGCTGGATGGAGGGGTCCTGGGTTCAAATCCCAGGGACGGACGAATTTTCAAAAAATTTTCTTTTTTTGTTTCTTTTAAATTATATTATTTTTTTAATGTGTTTTTCGATATTCTGGACGGTCCTGCATGAAGGAAATAATGTTTTTTTTTATTGGGAAAAAACTGGAAAAATCCAGGAAAATCAGTTTATTTGCTCTTTTTCGACTTCTTTTGTAACATTTTGGATATTCAAGCAGGCATGGGGTGTTTTCTCTGTGTGAAATCCAGCAAAGAAAGCGTAATGGAATAATAAAAAAAAAGAATAAAAAAATAAAATGGCTCGAGAAAGATTCAAATTTCGAGACCCCCTAGCTCCCTTTAATATGAAAGTATAATTTACAAACTCCGACCCTAAGTAGGGGTCTATGGTCCAAACATGGCTCCTAAGAGAATTTTTATAGGCCAATTAGGTAGGTCACAGTGGGACCCTAAAGGTATATTGTGAAGATGAGAGGAGACAGCTCTTGAAGCGAAACTGTGGTAGGCTTCACGTATCACCGTGAACTGGATGGTAGGCCAGCAGTCAAGCAAGTTCGCTGCTGGATGGAGGGGTCCTGGGTTCAAATCCCAGGGACGGACGAATTTTCAAAAAATTTTCTTTTTTTGTTTCTTTTAAATTATATTATTTTTTTAATGTGTTTTTCGATATTCTGGACGGTCCTGCATGAAGGAAATAATGTTTTTTTTTATTGGGAAAAAACTGGAAAAATCCAGGAAAATCAGTTTATTTGCTCTTTTTCGACTTCTTTTGTAACATTTTGGATATTCAAGCAGGCATGGGGTGTTTTCTCTGTGTGAAATCCAGCAAAGAAAGCGTAATGGAATAATAAAAAAAAAGAATAAAAAAATAAAATGGCTCGAGAAAGATTCAAATTTCGAGACCCCCTAGCTCCCTTTAATATGAAGGTATAATTTACAAACTCCGACCCTAAGTAGGGGTCTATGGTCCAAACATGGCTCCTAAGAGAATTTTTATAGGCCAATTAGGTAGGTCACAGTGGGACCCTAAAGGTATATTGTGAAGATGAGAGGAGACAGCTCTTGAAGCGAAACTGTGGTAGGCTTCACGTATCACCGTGAACTGGATGGTAGGCCAGCAGTCAAGCAAGTTCGCTGCTGGATGGAGGGGTCCTGGGTTCAAATCCCAGGGACGGACGAATTTTCAAAAAATTTTCTTTTTTTGTTTCTTTTAAATTATATTATTTTTTTAATGTGTTTTTCGATATTCTGGACGGTCCTGCATGAAGGAAATAATGTTTTTTTTTATTGGGAAAAAACTGGAAAAATCCAGGAAAATCAGTTTATTTGCTCTTTTTCGACTTCTTTTGTAACATTTTGGATATTCAAGCAGGCATGGGGTGTTTTCTCTGTGTGAAATCCAGCAAAGAAAGCGTAATGGAATAATAAAAAAAAAGAATAAAAAAATAAAATGGCTCGAGAAAGATTCAAATTTCGAGACCCCCTAGCTCCCTTTAATATGAAGGTATAATTTACAAACTCCGACCCTAAGTAGGGGTCTATGGTCCAAACATGGCTCCTAAGAGAATTTTTATAGGCCAATTAGGTAGGTCACAGTGGGACCCTAAAGGTATATTGTGAAGATGAGAGGAGACAGCTCTTGAAGCGAAACTGTGGTAGGCTTCACGTATCACCGTGAACTGGATGGTAGGCCAGCAGTCAAGCAAGTTCGCTGCTGGATGGAGGGGTCCTGGGTTCAAATCCCAGGGACGGACGAATTTTCAAAAAATTTTCTTTTTCTTTTAAATTACATTATTTTTTTAATGTGTTTTTCGATATTCTGGAGGGTCCTGCATGTAGGAAATAATTTTGTTTATTGGGAAAAAACTGGCCCGATATCACACCTTAATAGTGACCTATAATATTTTAATTGGACCACGTATTGTATTACCGGGTAATAGTGTACCCTATCAGAGGAAATAATTAGAGACCTCATAGGGGGTACACAATGTGGCCCTGTAGTTTAATACGTATGCATATCTAAAATAGTGTGTTCAATCGCTTTAAAATGAGGAAATTCATGTTCTAAAGAACTTTAAAACGAGGAAATTCGTGTTCTTAAGAGCTTTAAAACGAGGAAATTTGAAATCATTTTTCAAAGATAACGCAAGGCCCGATATCAGACCTTAATATTGACGCATAATATATTAATTGGACCACGTATTATATTACTGGGTAATAGCGTACCCTACCAGAGGAAATAATTATAGACCTCATGGGGATACACAATGTGGCTCTTTAATTTCCTATGTATGTATAAATATAATAGTGCGTTGAATAGCGTTTAAATGAAGAAATTCGTCTTCTAAGGAGCTTTAAACATTCGAAGTCATTTTTCAATATTAACTAATGCAAGACCCGATATCAAACCTTAATATTGACCCATAATATTTTAATTGGACCACGTATTATATTACTGGGTAATAGTGTACCCTACCTGAGGACATAATTATAGACCTCATAGGGTCTATAATTATTTGTTCAGGGTCTATAATTATTTGCTGAGCAAATATTTATAGACCTCATTTCTAATAATAACAATGTGGCCCTGTAGTTTACTATGTTCGCATATCTAAAATAGTGTGTTCAATCGCTTTAAAATGTGGAAATTCGTCTTCTAAAAATCTTTAAAACGAGCCGATACGAAGTCATTTTCAATATTAACGCAAGACCCCATATCAAACCTTAATATTGACCCATAATATTTTAATTGAATCACATATTATATTCAGTTTACTATATTCAGTTTATTGAGGGTTACTAGAGGTCATAGACCTAGTTACCCCTAATTGACAGCCGCAAATCTAATTATTTTTATTTAATCTTATGAAGAATATTAATTCAATTAATTAACAATTAGCTAAATGAATATTTAGCTATCTAGGTAATTAATACATATTTGAATAGATTATTAATAAATGAACTAAGAAAATTTTTTAATGTATTTTTTAAATTTAAATTATTTTTTGTAAAAAAAAGTATTTTTTACACAGTGCAATCCCTTAGTCTAGAATATGTGCCAAGCATATGCTATGTTTCCACTTATTAATACATTTTCAAACTAGGTAATTTTTCTAATAATAATCTCTTATAATTTTTCCTTTACTGTGCTGTACTACTTAAAAGCAGAATAATAAAATTGCTGTCCAAATTTATAAAAATAATGTATCTCACAAGTAATTGTGCAAATTTTAACTTGCAGTCTATATATATGTATATAAATAATAAAACATAATAAATATATAATAAAGCTAAAAATATAGAGCCTTAAAATGAAAGCTGTGTGTTTTTAAGTTATACTATTGTATCCTATACAGAAATAAATACAACCTACAGCTGATAATATTAAGAAGCTGCCTACAGATGATGATTTAGTGTGGTATTGATCATGAAGTCGTGTTCTGTTGATTATATTAAGTCTTGCAGCAAATTTTGCAAAAAATAAGTGTATTGTACAAAAATGTACAAATGTAGCCAGCTGTTAATATAATCCTATACAGAAATAAATACAGCCTACAGCTGATAATATTAAGAAACTGCCTACAGATGATGATTTAGTGCGGTATTGATCATGAAGTCGTGTTTTGCTGATTATATTAAGTCTTGCAGCGAATTTTGCAAAAAATAAGCGTATTGTACAAAAATGTACAAATGTAGCCACCTGCTAATATAATGTAATAAATTGAATGTACCCTGGAATTAGCTAAATACATAATTAACACAGTTTATTGCATACATTTTATTTAAATACAAAGACATATCTATAAACAACACAAAAATTACACAAATTTCTATTTATATTTCATATTCAATATAAAAATAATAAGGACAACAGAGAATTTAAATATTTTTGTCCACATAGAATCACTTGGGCTTAACAATAGAAGAGTTCTGAAGAACTTCAATAAATCAACTACAACAAACAATGCTTGACATTATTCAAAATCCTGAAAGAGAGGATAAAATAAAAATTATGCAAATCATAGATTTTAAGCAACATAAGTATTTTTGTGAAAATGGGCTTTTAAAACCAAAATTTTATCTTGAAAAGTTCTTGCTTACGTCATTTCATCAATACATTTTGATTCATTAAAATACCTATTGTAACACCATGCAGATATACACCAGCCTTATAATTTAGAAAGATTTTGAACATAAAAATCCTTTTTGAATGAAATTATTGAATAGTGAAACACAAACCCATTAAGATTGACACCTAGTACATGAAAATCTGGCTGTTAAATTAAAAGTTATTCAGGGTGCTCACTTTTTTTATTTTGTGCACACCTTTTATCAGAAAATATTTAATTAATTTTCAAAAACTTACTGTTTTTTTTCCTTCTTTATTTTATGGTGCTCAATTTTATTGCTTTTAATATTTAAAATGATTATGAAGATTGATAAAATGATTATTCTAATGTAAATTATTGTTTCAAAGAAAGGTATAGAAGAAAAATTATTTTTAAATATATACAACTTACATACTGATACGAATTTATCAATCATATTTCCTTTTCGCTTTACTTTCATGATTAAATTTTTAATTGTATTCCTTTGACAAAAAAAATTTCAAAATTTACAATATTTTTCGAATTAAAATATACATCAAAACGATAATATGTAATCAAATTGAAACCAGTTCAGCAATAAATGAAAAAATTTTGCTCAAAATTTGCTAGTTGAAAAAGCAGATAATTTTCCAATACTCTAATAGCTTTATATTTTAATAAATTTTTAAATTACTTCAACGGTGATGCTTTCTGAAATTTATATGTTTTCCATACATAAAAAGAAAGAGAATTAGATAAGAACAGTTGTAATTAAAAAAAACAAACTATCAATGACAGATTTGACTAAATCACAATTTCAATAATGTCTCTATGTAACTGGTATAGATGTAAGACAAAAATGAACACATAATACTACATACATATTATACATAACATTATTTACATCTCTGAAGAAATTTATTTTCTTCAATTTTTATTTTATTTATTTAGTTACTTTTTTAACTAAAAATTTTTGTTACATACTCCATTACCATGCCAACTACAGAGTTCTCCTTTAGAATAAAAAAGGGCAGGGTGCTTCCTCACACAAAAGAGTACATTGAGTTTTGAAAAGGCTCTTACTTAACACCGTAAATATTTAACAAAATGTGTAATAGCTGAATTTGATCTTCAACGATTGTTAAATTACCCTCATATTTCAAATAGAAATTTTTACTCATTATCAAAATGCGAGAAAAATTTGTAGTTTATAAAAAAAAAGACATGCTAAAAGAGAATCACTGTGCACACATTTTTTCAAATAAATAAATAAATAAATAAATAAATATACAAAAATATTTATTAAAAAAATAATTTAAAAATCCCTTAATAAATTAATTAATCCTAACAAAGTAAATATTTATACTGGTATCAGAATCAAACCTATCAACACAGATAATTTTAAAAGTGTGTAATTATCATTTAAACATTAAATTTTTTTAATGGAATATGAACAAAAAGACATTGTCATCAAAGGGCAGTGAGGGCGGGTGGCCCTTCCCCAGGAAGTACACTGCATACTACATGCATTTTCATTTGATACAAAAAAATTAGTTGTCATTTTCTGTACATAGGTGTAGCAGGTGCTCCATATGAGCCACTTACAATATATACTTTTCAAATTTCACTAAAAAATTTTGTAAAAATATACATGCATTAAGGGGCACAAACCAAAAGAAACAAAACTTATTGAAATCTAATGAATAATTTGGAGGATAGCTGGACTGAAAGTATTTAACCTGTTTGATTGCCAGAGGACAGAAAAGTTAAAAAACAATCAACATTTCAATATGGAATTAAATTGGTTCTGGTGTTTTTCATCTCCCCTAACTCATAAGAGAATCGTAAGATATCTATAATTTGTTTGCTTACTTAAATGTTAGTTTTGAGACTCCAAATGTGTTTAATTTTTAAACTTCTGTTTCAAGAAAACTTTTTTTTTTGAAAAGGTGAATTTTGCCTTAAATAAAAAGATTTCCTTCTATTTACGAATAGATAAATAAGTGAAATTTAGGTGTTATTAACACTGCTTTTTAGTTATGATAAATTAAATTTACCTACACATTTAATTAATTTTTTTAAGAATTTTTAACTTTTACGAGACATTTCACGTGCTTAGACTAAAAATAGGTTTTCTTATCGGAAAAAAATTGTTCTGCCAAATAATATCTTTGAAGGCATTCAATACTGTACATGTTAGTTTCAAGATGCTTCAAATCGGTACTTTGTCATAACTTTTTCTTCTCTAACATAAACTCAATTAAAATTTTATTGTGCTTAATATGAAAAAAATATTTTACAAACATGAATATAAAATTTGGAAATAGAACTTTTTTTTCATTGAATAGGGAAGAGAACTATGAAAATGAAAAACCATTATTAAAATATAAAACAACCTCTCACTTCTGCACCAGATCTTTTATGTGCCTTTTGCACATATACAAAACTTTTCAAAGGATCATTATATAGGAAAATAATGTTAATTATCATTTGTTTATGTGTGGTTCAGAAAATAAATATTTCAATTATGCGGACAATTTTTTAAAAAAATAGACAAAAATTTTAATTTGTTCTCTTTATATAGGAAAAAAATAATCACATTTTTTTTAGAAAAAAGTGTTTACATTTAAATTAAAGCAAATGAACAATTATCCTAACAGATAAAATGAAATATGCTACTGGATTTAGTGAAATAGTTCATTTTTCTTCCCCTTGTGACTTTTCATGCTTATTGTTTCAAGGAAGATATTTTTTCTATGAACTTGAATAAGGTGTCTCATCTGTACAACAACCATATTGAAACAACCATATATATACCACCCATATGCTTTGAAAATTTATCATGTACAGTTTCTTTCCCACCACTGATTAAAACATTAGTTTTTGGTAAATGACTGTTATAGCGATTACTATTATTCAGTTTCAGAGAAAACAGAGATGGCGAAAAAGTTTCTCAAAGTCATAAAAAAGAGTTAGAAGGATTAGCCACTACTCATAACTATTTATAGTTTAATTCAGCTATTGAAACTTTTCTTATTTGTATAAACTTACTGTTTCTGAAATCTTATGCACTTTCTCTCTTGGTCCCAAAGACTGGTGCAGAAGTGAGCATTTACGGTATTCTATTAATGAATTCTCTGAATATATTATAGTGCCCCTAATCCTTCTTTAAAATCATAATTAAAATAATAAATAAAATTTCTCAAAATAATATTAAATTGCTTATGCACATCAAAGATTCTGAAGACGATAAAAATTATAAGTTAAATAGTTAATCATCGACTAATGAATTTAAAAATTAGTCTGTATCAGTGGAATTGGTTGATAACAGTTGTTATTCTTAATTTAATTGATTTAAAATAGAACAGTTTCACATAAAAGCTGTTTTTTAAATTTATAATTGATTTTGAAGAAAACTCTTCCAATTGATTATAATTAAATATTTATCTTTTATATATGGTATGCCACCTATTACAATCATCATTAAAAATTTGCATTTAAACCCTGCTGCAGTAAGATTGACAGGCAAACAACAACCATTTTGATCCAACCAACAGATTATGTAAACAAAATTATCAAGAAATAAAGCTGCCAGATTTTTTCGTTAAGCTCTGTTTCAGACTACTTGTAAATTTACTTTTAAATTAGAGTTCAATGCAATAAAAGAACATTGTGTGCAACAAACTAGTCATTATATCAGTCTATCACTTTTATATAAAACTCAATATAAGGATTTGATGTTTAGTGTAACGAAAAAAAAAGTTTTTAGGGACAAAATGACTATAAACTTAGCTTTCAGTGATTTGTTTGGAAGTAATCATAACTTGTTTTGTCAATAGAGTAAGAGCTGAATTTGGAGCATTTCAGTTACTTGGTAAGCTAAGTCGACAAGCACAGAGCTACAGTACAGATTTTAGTACTCTAACTAGTTGGAAAGTAATATTAATTTCAATCGCAAGTTACGATTGTTACAAACATAAAAGCGATAAACCAATTAAGAATAATAGATGCAGTAAGTAATAAGAAAACTTACAAAAATTCACGGAGGACTGGCACAGACATTTAAAGAGCAAGAAAAAAAAAATAGTTTTCATACGGTATTGAGCAATATTTTGCATTTACTATAAAAACGCTTTAAAATTGTATGTTTTTTATGTAAATATTAACTTGAGATCTACAACAAAAAAAAAATCAATTTCACCTAACTTTCAGCAAAAATTTAAAAAGCATTACACAATGGTCACACAGAAAATTTGAATAAAATTGTTAAGAAATCAGAATGAGAAAAATAACTTGTAGGTCAGGAAACTTTTTAAACGGAATTCTCAACAATAAAACAACAAAATTTTATAAGTTTGACTCTAGGATCACAAAATATAAGGTAAGCATTGAAAATCTTTCAAATAGTTAATTGAAAAATTTTAATTTCCACTAAAAGATTCTGCGCAAAAAAATGACTATAAATTTAGCTTTCAGTGATTTCGAAGCAATTATAACTTGTTGTTTTTAGTTAAATTAGCATTCTTTGTTTTGTCAATATTTTTTATGCAAAGGGTCAGATGAGGATAAGGTCCACTATACATAGGGCAACTTAGTTAAAATCTTTAATGTAAAAATTAACTGAAAATGTGTCATAAAACAATAAAGAATATAAAAAGTTTGTTACTTCAAAAAAAAGTGGTTGCTTTTCTTTGCTATTAAAATTAATGATTAATATCTTTTAGAATGTATGAATTAATCAAGTACAAACAATTTTTTTAAAAATTAGGACGAGAGAAGGCCTTTAGAATAAAAAAAAAATAAAAAAACAGACAAATAAATAACTTACTTCTGACTCTGGCTGGAGGTGTGGATACAGAGGAAGACGTTGACTTACAGGATGAACTGGTAGAAGACAGAAGAGAAGATGAAGAGTTGGGATTCAAATCCTGGGAGCGAATCAGTGCCGATCACCTGCAGAGAAACATAAGATAATGAATGACAGATACATAAAAATAGAAATTTAAACAAAAAATAAATATAACTTTCAAAAGTAAAAAACTTTTGGAAAAAACATATTTCTTGAGAATCCCACTATATTATGTTCTTTTAGTTTTATTACCAGACAGTCAAAAATTTATAACAGCAATTTTTGAAGTGTCTGGTAAGACTAATTTTCATATAAAAATTTTATTACAAAATTTTAACCTTTTGCCGGCCTTTTATCAGCCACCAAAGCTTTATCCAATGCTTCGCACAGCACTCAAACCAAGAAAGAACTGTTTCTAGGCCTTGGAGATAAAATTTAACATGAAATTTGTATTTAAATGTAGTAGTGTTTTTTCTACCTCAAGACAAGAAACTCAACTAATATCAAGGAAGAGGAATAAAATTGGAATAGTTATCAAGTTGTAAAATAAAAAATAAATAAAATGCTACCATTAAAGTTTATTAAATTTATCTGACAAAGCAATTAAAAAATAATTAAATATTAATGTACTAGAAATTAACTTTCTTTTTTTTTAACAATTAGACCCATAAGCTAACAAATATCACTGCTGATGTCATTTGTAAAATATTTGAAAATATGAATTATCAAAAGTTAAATTTAAAACAATGTGTTATGCTTAATCAAGCAGAAAATTCCATTTTTTTTTTTTTTTGCTTATTCTGCTTGAACAGTTTGTCATATACTGTTTGAACAATGACAGTGACCTTCTTCGTGCTCCAGATTATTGATATGTCAAATGTCATTGCTTTCAGACGGCTGATTTATGAATCTCATTCATTGTAGGCATTCATTTATATATATATATAGAATTTCTTTGTCCAGTGATATTAATTATAAGGATCAGACCATAGCTAATGAAATTTAAAATTGCTTTCATATTTGGAAAAATAAGTACTTACATAATATTAACTTGTATAATCACAAAACTAGAGAACTAGTAAAACTAGGGAACAAAACTAGGGATCAAGGAACATTCTTTCAAAATAGGTGAATCGTATTTTAAAACAAAATGCAGATATTTTAAGTTAGCTTTGCTACTATCTTAAATTTACAGAAGTCAGAGTGGTGCAAAACTTAAATTTTGCTGTCTAGACAAAGGAGGTATTGTTTCAGATGAATTTGTTCATGTTAAATCGAAAAATAGAAATCAAATCCCAATCAATAGAACTAAAAGTTAATGTGGTTTAATGAAAACACAATGCAAATTTAGACTTATAAATATTTAAGCATCTGACATTGCTGCCTGAGCAAGTTAGGTATTGTCTCGTATGATACATTTAGTTTAAATTGAACACGATCAAAAGAAAATAATTAAAATAGTTGCTCTAAATCCAAACCAAGTTGTTAGAGTAAGACCAAAATTTGAAGATATTCAAAAAGTTCATGATGAAATAAAAAAGAAGAAAGAAACATTTTCGCAAAAGAAACCCAGACAGTCCAAAATGCTATGTCCCATACTTAATGTGTTAGATAATGTTTAAATTCCCTCCACACCTTCCAGCTTAACGTTATTCAACTTTTTATGACTAAGATAACGTTTCTTTCTAATAAAACATTTTTCGTTGTTGTTTGGTTTTTACTGCATTTTTTTTTAGCAATCTTTACAGTACTATGATCATTTTAAGTACTCAAAGAGCTTTTCTTTTGCGTTCTTTCAAATGCACAAATTTTTCAAAATTATTATCATCATCATTACTTTTTCCCACATCTTGTACTGCTGTCAAGATAGGAAAGCAAATCTCCAGTTGGCATTAAAAGTAATATGATCATGTAGTACATAGATATTTTACAATACATAGACACTTTAACAGCTGCAGACACCTTTAAATAGCTGTATAGTTGTTTGAAAACAAAAGTTAAAAGAGTGCACAGGGACTTGAACTTTACTTAGCACCATGCATATATACTGTATTAAGCTATTGCTTTATCAGATGGGCCATACAAATCAGATTTCAAATTTCCCTGATTTTCCAGATAAAAATCTTAAAATTTCCAGGTTTTTGTTTCTTTTTTCTTATTAAGTGTAGGATGTGTACAAGAAAAGTGTCTATATTACAAAACATTTTATTCAAAATGTTATTTTTTAAACATATCATCCTGAAAAACATAATTTATTTTGATAGTTTGGCAAGAATTTTTTTTTTTTTTAATGTTTTGGTACGAAATTTTGAATTAAAAATCAAACATTGACCAACATAAGAGTAAAATTAAATATTAATATATAGTTAGTTCTTAAAAAAATCTTTTATTTAAAAGGTTAAAATGAAATAGAAAAAAATTAGGATTAATGCAACAATTGGTCGACAAACATTGCTGTTAGCGATTGTAAAAAAAATGTGTGATTGGTTGGTTTGCTGAGAAAAAATAATTCGCAGATTTCTTTGAATGGGAGTAGAAAAGCTTTCAGAAAAAGAGTGCAATATAAAATCTATTATTATTCAATTATAACCAGCTAATTTTTGGAGAATTTTATAAAGTTGAGAATACAAAGACATTTTGTCAAAATAGAAAAAATTACCATCAAAGCATCGGAACAAACTTGAGCCATAAATGGATTCAGCTCAAGGGCAGAATTTAAAAACAGAAACTAATATCCTAATCCCTTCTTCCACCTCCACCAGAATCTTTCCTACATTGCACAGTCCCGTAGCTGTCAAAGGTTTCCACATTCGTTTAGCAACCGCTGGAGAATTTTATTTGGCATTCTAGTTTAACAAATTTTGATGTAAGCAAAGTATCGCTAAGTTGATGATATTTAAACTGTTTACATTTAAATATAAAAAAAGTGGGTATAATGGATGAAATAATTTAAATTAAGAAAATTAGTAAATAATTAAAATTAGTGAAATTGAAAAAATTAATCAAAGAAAAAATTTCCAGTTTTTCTTTAAAATTCCCTGATTTTTCCAGGTTTTATCCAGTATAAAGAAATTCCCTGATAATTCCAGGTTTTCCAGGTGGGTGGCCACCCTGTTTATATAGAAACTCCCCTGATTTTGATGTACTTTAATTAAAATAATAAACATATGTAACATACATGAAAAAAATAAAAATAACCTATCATTCAAATGGTTTTATAATATCTGACATAAATCCTTACAGAATAAAAACTATCCACTTAAGTTAGTGTTTGAATACCGATATTTAAAGTCTAACAAAAAGTTTTTCTAATAAAAATTTAGGGTCAGTCAATGTTCAAACAAAAACTTGGTGGCTCTGCTTACAAACTCCCACGATTGTACTACATTCTTTTCTTTTTAAGGTTGATCTTTTCGCAAAATAAACTTATTTTACGAGTAAAATAACAGTTATTGTAATTTTATATTGGAGCATTTTCTTAATATTATATATAAAATAATATGAACGATTATCTTGACTTTAAAATAATAGACTGCACCAGAGAAAAAATAAATTTAAACATAGGGAAACAGAATATGTGATACAATAGAGGTTTTGTAGTGGGCCAACGACAAATTAAAAAAGAAAAAAAAACGACACATTCTGGAACAGCAAACATATGAAAGGCTAATTTTAAAATAGACCTACGGTAAACTAAGAAACATATAATTTGGTCTATTTAAATGTATTAAAGGTTTTCAAAAAAGAATAATAAAATATACTCTTTTTATTTTCCAAATTACTTAAAAACAGAAAGTACATAGCAGTAGCTGATATATTTCAACACACTTTATTTATGGAACATAGGACGATTCTTAAAACGTTTGAGATCAAATATGTACAACTCTATAATGAAAGTATAAGAATAATTCAAGTTTTTATCAGATAAAAATAAACCATTTAATTTTTAAGCGTTATATAAAGCATATATGCAAACAATATTTTTGAGAGGAATTTATTTAAAAACATACAAATTCACTAACTTAAAATTTGCTCATTTTTTAATAAAATGATTTAATGTTAAATATCAAAACATTAGAATATTCAATTTCTTATAAAATTAATTCATGGTCTAACTTATAGTAAATTGAAGTAATTATTTTAATGGTAGTTAATAGAAGCAAATATTTTAATAGTGGCTGAAACCTAAGCAGAATATAAATACTTTAATAGTGGCTGAAACCTAGGCAGAATATTGGGGGGGTGGGCTAAAATAGATTCAGCGTATTCATAAATTTATATTTCAATCTCGTGTTTTCTACAGCAAACTATATAAGACAAACTGAACAATTACTTACAAGAATGTGATGATGCAAATTATAATTGAAAAAATGGTTTTCATGAATTAATTTTTTTTTTTTATAAGTATGTATGATATACATTTTGTAGGATGCATAATAAGAAAGGGAAGTTATTTTGATTTTAGAGGCATTATTAAGTTAAATTACTAATATTAGTAACTATACTAAATTTAACTAATTTTATTTGAAATTAATCCCTTAGAACACAAATTTTTTGAAAAAAAAAATCTTTTTTTTTTATGTAAAAAAACTCTTAAGAACATTGTCAACTTTTCTTTTGGTGGACAATTTCGATATACTGCGCTTTTGTTCCATGGAAAAAGGCTATATTTTATTCTTGAATAAATAAGTGTTATAGCTTACAATCCTATGTAAATAATAAATATCAATAAAACCTTTTTTTTCTTAGCTTTCACATTGTTATTTTCAACTCTCGATTATATTTGAGTGCCAAAAATTTAGCAGCATAAAATATAACGGCGCTTGAATTATCTCAAATGTGCACAGTTAGGCCTGTTTAGTGTGCTTGAATTAACTCGAGCGCACAAGTTATGGGGTTAAGGCATTTCAATGCGTTTTTGTACCAAGAAATTTAAGATATCAAAATTGTACTATGTTGAAAGAAATTATGCAGAGTTTGAAATTAGGATTCGATATTGTCCATTTTTCAGGTACTGAGAGAATATTTCTTAAGATTTTAGGAGACAAATTATATTTTAATTCTTTAGCTTTAATCACAATTTTTTAAATAAAGATTTAAGCACAAGCAAGCTTATTAATAATTACAATCACAATTAATAAATAAATATTCAAAATGATATTAAGGCAGTAGAATAAAAAAATAATTCAATATTTATGCTGCTTAAATATAAGATTTAAAGTATCCCTGTAATTTAGCTTTGTTAAACACATTTATTTAAATGTATTACATTACAATTTCATAAAAATGTCATATTGACGTATTGAAAAAATAGTTAGTATGCTTATAAAATAATGAAAACTAAGTAACAGGATTCAAAATGATAGAAATTTTTCTTTAAAAAAATTCTATTAAAAACAAAATAAATAAATTTGAAAAAATCTTAGTAGAAGGGTTTAAATCTTGTTTGTATTGATGCTTTATAATGTTCAAGAAAACCATGTTTCAATCCTAGCATTATCAAATTCATAGATGTCAGAAATCGAAGGTATAGGTAAAGGGTCCTTTAACTCAATTCTTTTCTTTAACTTTTCCATGCTAAAATAACATTATTTCTTCTAAAATAACATAACATTCTATTATAAATTGGAAATCGGTAATATGAACTTTTGTTTTTTTTATTTACTTCTAAGAAAACAACTTTAGTATTCAACATTTAAAAGACATTTCATTTTGGAACAAAAAAAAAAAAAAAAAAAAACAAAAAAAAAAAACTATTAAGCAAGACAAAAAAAAGAACTGTAATAGAACTTTAAAAATTTTTATTCATTCATATTTCAAAAAAAAAATAAATAAATGTGCATTAAGTATAAAAAAAAAATGTTAATTGTCTATATCTATTATGCAATAATTGATGTATGTATCTTTTTTTAGGTAAGCGTCAATTGAGGGCAATTGTATCATCAGGATGCTCGAATGTTAACATTTCCCCTTAATAGTGAGTTGTCCATCGCCCGGTGGCTGAGCGGTAGCGCTTCGCGCTGTCGTGCCACAGGTCCCTGGTTCGATCCTCGGGCCGGGCAAGGTTCACTCAGCCTTTCATCCCTTCAGTGGGTCGATAAAATGAGTACCAAGCATGCTTGGGAACTAACACTGGGGGTTCCGCGTTCGGCTGACCACCTGACCGGAACATATGCTCCTGCACCCCAGAGTCCAAGGTCAAGAAAACTGAGATGGGCACAGTCGGCCTTGGCCCTCTTAATGGGCTGTCGCGCCACTGAGTTAGTTGAGTTAGTGAGTTGTCCAGCAGGTGGCACAGCGCCACAACTACTGTGTCTGTTTACAAACGTAAGAGAGAGATTTTTAATATGAAATGATTAGGAAGCAGCAATGTACTCGGCTGCTGAAGTAGTTTGTTTTCTTTTATTTCTTAATTAAATTTATTGTTTTATTGTTGAAATTATTCTTAACTTGACTCATCGCCACATCGAAGAGAAAACAGCGATAAAAAGTAAAAGAAGACAACAATAGCTAGTCATTGATTTGTAAACTTCAATCTATTATCAACATTAAGTTCATTATGAGATGAATTCCTAATTGTCTGAGAATAACTTTTTCATATAAGACATTTGGGTGTAATGAGATGTAAAGAGAGAACCCAGCACAAAATTGTGAGCATGTGCTTTAATGAAGAATTCTTTATAGTCATTTGTAAAAATTGTTTTGTACCAGGTTACAGAGAATCTTGTGCATGATATTAAATGGAGCATATACTGGACTGAATAAAGTTCAGCAACAAATGGCACACTACATGGAATATACTGTATAAAGCTTTTGTATGCAATCATAAAATACAATTTTACGAAAGTAATTGAATGAATTTTAAAAAAATTTATTGAAGCGTACTTAATAAGGAGGTTGCTTAAGTTAATCTGCACATCACCTAGGTTATCTGTGGAACAATTGATTTTTAAAGTGTATATGTGATACAGAAATTAACAGATTTCATACTATTTAGAACTTACTACAGAGGTATTCAATGCATTTTTCATTCTCTCCCAGGTTGTTTCATGATTACTCAAGTTGATCAAGGTTTTCCAGCAGTTGAATTATTGCAAGAAGCAACACAGTGAAGATGAGTCCTACAAGTAATTAATATTATGATAAAAATATTGATAAGTATAAAAGATTTAAAGAAATCAAAATAAATTAAAATAATGCACAAGCTTCAAAGCTACAATAAAGCATTCATATTTAAGCAGATTTGAATATTTCACATTATTTCTAACATATGTTTTTTTGTAATGTTTTCTGCATTAAAGATGTTTTAATGCAAATGTATACAATTGTGTACTCCCAATGAAACTTATACAATTTGTAATATGTATATTTGTTCGGTATCATTGCTTTATGTTCGGTATTTTACTTAGATATATCATTTAATAGCATGATTCACTGCAAGTTTACAAGGTTAATGAAAAATTTTACAGGGAAATAAAACATGATATTAAATAATTAAATATTCAAACAAATGTAACACAATTAAAAAATATCATTGAGCTTTTTGTTTGCAGTGTCAACACCCCTCTCTTAAAAGTATTAAGAGAAAAAAATACAATTTCAAATGTGTTACATTTAAAATTTAACACAATTACTTTAATTAATCACAGATTTACATTTCTTTCAATAAGAGTTTAAAAATCTACCGGTTAATTAAAATTTAACTAAAATTTATTGCAAATATAGAAAATGAGAAACTTTTGAAAAATTTGTAACTTTAAAGCTGTATAGAAAAAATACATATAAATTTTCAAATATTGGAGTGTTGTCAATAAAAAAAAGAACATTCTTAGTGAATAGAAAAAGGAATAGCAAATCTTAAAACATTATTAGAAATCAATCCAGTAAAGTTCTTATATAAAGAATCTGGTAAAAATTATTTACACCCAAAACTACGGTTCTATAATCATCCAAATACTATGTAATTTTTTAAAAATCATATTAAGAAGAATATATTAACTTTTAAATTACAAAATAGCAAATGAAGAAATATCAAATTAATAACTATTTCAAAACTAAAGGATAAATAAAACTCTTCAAAACACACATCAGCAATTCCATTTTCTAAGTTGACTCTTGTTAAATTATTTTAGAAACAAATTGGAAAAAATATTCCATTTGATTGAAATATTTATTATTAACAAATTATTGCCAAAATAATGGAAGTGAACAAGATTTAAATAAATAAGTTTACTTACAATATAAAATAAAAACTTTCAGCAACATCTAAAGAATAAATTAATTTTCAAAATAAAATTAAAAGCTTTTATCTACTCAAACTGTAAGAAATTTTTAAAAAAAATTCTAAAAAATAAAAGAAAATAAAAAAAAGTAATGCAAACAGCAGTATTGAATTATTAATCCAATGTATTAATATATATATACACACACAAAAAAATACATAAAAAATAAAACAGCCTAATCTAAAAATATTTAAATAATTAGAAAAAAATAATAATAATAACAACATCTAATAATAAAAACACATCTTGAATTTGCAAAAAACTATGTGATGGTTCCTAGAATATCTTTAGAATATCTTTTTAAGAAAAACAAAAAATCATAGTTTGAGTTTGCAAGTAATCTTTTAGACACATAATCAATATATGAAATACTGATTAATCTAATTCTATTCAAAGAGGGTTAAATATTTTAGGGATTGCTTGCAATTTCATTGGGATTTTTGGTATCACCCTAAAAGAGTATGCTTACACCAAAATATTATTGTTTAGTAATCAATGCAAGCAAAAAAGTTTGTTTCTAGCAAGGACAGAACACATCTTGAAAACTCCAATTAAAACAAAGTTAAGCTTAAATTAAAGAACATGTAGCTAAGATAGGGATCAAATTAAACAAGCGATTAAATTTCAGAATAGCTGGGACACGCTATTGGTCGAAAATGACATCACAATTTGTGAGAAAAGAGATGGTATGTATTGCCTGATGCGATTTTGAAAAAGTGCTGAAATTTTTTCATTAAAACAAGTTATTTCTATAATTTTCTTTATTTTTATTTAATCATTTATAATTGATTTTATTTCAATTTCAAGATATATAACTTCATTACTTTTACACTGTGGTGTGACCGTTAAGTTGTTCACCTTCTACCAGAGAGATTCAGAGTTCAATTCAAATTTCCTCAGCTAAAAAGATTAATAACTATTTAATAAGTCTTATTTCATTTATAAATTATAATTTTTTTAATCAAAATTAATTCTTTTCAAAAAATTAAATTTTAAAATAAAAAATTAATAGATGTTTCATATTTATTTTTTAATTGTGGATTATTCTTCATGGGTTATTCTTCATTAATGCATGGATTATTCTTCAACTTATTATAAAATTTTAATGTGAATTTTAAAATATTGTGGTTATAAAATAGTTTAAGCATTTTTTTACTGAATTTTGAAAGAAATTTTTTTTAAAACTTAAATTTTAAATCACAAGTTTCAAGATATCACAACACGCGAATAAGTCATCTGGGGAGAGACCGCTTTCATGCCTTTGGCCCTTCTCTTTTCCCTCTCCTCTTCTTTTCAGTTGTATAGGAATGTACTACGATATTTTCCCATTACTTAATATTTTTTCTTTTTATTTAATAAAAATATTTTTGAAAATTTCCATGATGCCTTTTTTTAGAACTATGTTTAATGTAATTTTCAGTTCCACATAGTTTTCCAACTTAAAAGACTTTAATCTATTTACAAATCAAGAGAGAAACTAACGTACTTTCTTACTCTATGACTCTCCACACGCTAATTGGGAAAGCATGCGAAGTGTTGCCATAGGTAGTGAGTTCTGCTCAACGCCACCTGCAACCCATTTCGATCACCAATAGCTACTGATATTTTTTTGTTCTTAAAATAATTTCTAAATTGAATAAAACATTAAATAGCTGCAAACATTTCTAGAAAAAAAAGTTAGAGATAATAAATATTCTATCCAAACCCAAACATTTCAGCAAAAAGGGAAAGTCTAAACGAACCAAAATTTACCCCTCTCAAATTCAATCCCACGCAATTTTCAAAATTAATAAATAAATAAGTTTAAAAAAAATAATAACAATGATTTTAGGATTTTTCAATCACTTTGAAGGACCTACTCAATAACAGTTAGTATGCTAAAATATATGTCCACTAGATTTTATAGCATTGGAGTATATATTAATTGTATCAATTTTACATTGTTTAATAGTTCTGGCAATTTTTAAATATGTGTTGCTCTTATCTACTAATGCAAATGAATTAACAGTTGCATAGTGGTTTAATTAACAAAATACCTCGAATTGACATTAGCATACATGCAAACTTTTAAAGACTAGAACTGATAAGACTATCCATTAACAATTTATGAAGCATATAAGAATTTGAAAACTAATATTTAGCATATCTGTTTCAATTTTAAAAACACAACACCTCAGAATATCAGTAAAGTATTTTGGGCACAATAAAATCCTTTGTAGTACAATATTTTGACAGATAACAAACTTAAGATTTACAAAACTATAGTTTCCTTAAAATAAATCATAAATTGCAAATTTTTTTATTATAATTCACTATGACTAGTTTTTTTAAAAGGTGTTTATATAAAGTGCAATATGTTGCCCATAGATATAATGACATGAAACATGAAGCAAGTCTTAAAGATGACGTAAATTATGTACAAGATATAACTTGCAAATTGAAATGCAACGTATGTTCCGTAAATCGAAGCATATATGAATAGCAAACAATAAAGTTTGAAAAATGCACAAAGTAACAAGTCATAAATAGCAATGAGTGATTAATAAATCACCAAAATGCAAACTTTGTCACATGATTCTTTGATTACTTCAATGCAAAACACAACACATTATTTGGTAATGATTTTTATGTAAAAAATGATGCATAATCTAGTAATCATTAAATGCAAAAGGAGATTCATATATCACTTTGATAAAAATTGCAAACAGTAATTTTTAAATCCCATTAATGCTATTTGCAATAGGCAAATTTTAAATCCTTCAAACATGAATCTCAGTGTGTGATTCGTAAATCACTTGAATAAGAATCGTGATGCCTGATTCGGAAAACACTTAATAGCATGTAATACTCAGTATGATTCAGGAAGCATTTCAATGCAGACTCTGATGAGTTATTTACAAATCACCATAATGAGGCCCATCATTTGTAAATCACTTTCATATTAAACACTATGCTTAATTCTTTATTCACGGAATATTTACCTATGAGGGATAAAAATATAATGTATAAAACTGAATATAAAATGATAAAAAAGTGAAATGAAGCTAACGCAGTGACTACATTTAAACTTCGAAAAAACACCGCATACCGAGCGGCAACTATAAAGCTATGTACAGAAATGAAAATTTCTTGCTAAAAATTCTAGCTTACTAAATATCAAAGTGAAAAATAATCTAGCAAGAAAAAGCCAAAGGGAAAAATTATGTATTCCTTTTTGACCTTCAAGAATTTACTCATTGTAGTTTTTAAAAAATTATGTTGGTGCAAATTTTTTTACCATTTCATATTTGATAGCTATATAGATTAAATACATCACAAATTATCAGATTTTCTGAATTGGAATAAAACTTCAATTTTCACACATTAGCAAATAAAAAAAAGTTTCAAAAACCACACATTTTAAAATTAGTGCATGCTATGCATGGTTAAAACAAGTCTATTATTAGACATGGTTTCGCTAATTACTTCCTTTACATTTTTCCCACACCCTACTTGTATTTTGATATCCAATCACAGGAGAGGGGTAAATAAGGATAAGGGTCTTTTCCAAAATTTAAATCAGATCTTTTTTGGGGCAGGTGGAAGGGGGATATTAATTTTTATAAGTGATTTAATTTTTTTTTTTATTAAAAGTTTATTTTCTTATAATTTTCAGTTAAAATTATTGAGAAAACCTTTCTAGTTGTTTATCAATTAATCGTTTTTTGTTAGTTCTTTTATTGAAAAAAAAAACATGCACAGAGATTGCTATTTAGCATGCCTTTAATTATTTTTATAAACTACAATTTTTCTCATATTTTGATAACAAAAAAGAATTACTTCTTGAAATATACTCATAAGATAGTATGAGATGGTAATTTAAAAATTGTCTAGGATAAAATTCAGTTATACATAATAATACACATTTTAACATTTTCGATGTGAGAGCCTTTTGAAAGGCTTTTTTCAGAGAGGAAATACCCTGCCCTTATTTTATTCATAAGAAAAACTCTGTAATACAATATATTTCTTATTTATATAGACATAAGTTTGAAGAGTTTTATTTTAAAAAAAAATAAAGATACGATATATTTCTTATTTCTATAGACATGAGTTTGAAGAGCTTTTTTTAAGATCTCATTTCTTTTAAATTCATATTAATAAACAAAATTCATAGGAATAAGTCACTAAATAAATCAAAGTAAACTAACTAAAATGAGTTTTATTTGTTATCAAATAAAAAATTGATTTCAATTAAGAAAGATTTAGTTGAGAAGAATAAAAAGAAATATATAAAAATATAAAAGACAAAAAGTTTTTATTCAGAAACTTTATAAAATTCTATAATAGCTATATAACATTTTGTACATCATTATAATGATTTTTTCTATTTTGTATTTATGTATATTGCTAGATTAAAAATAATGAATCAGAATAAGCACAGATATTTCAAGACCCAAACCTGCTTCAATATCATTAAAAAGAATTATTATTAGACCATGCTAGTTTAATAATAATTCTTTTTAAAGAATCTTTGAGAATTTTAGAATCATTAAAGTATTTTTAAAATCTAATGGATTTACTCTATATTCTACCAAAACATGTATTCCAAATTTCTATTTCGCAGTATACCTTCATTTGACTAAGCAAAGAGAAAATAACATGGGTGAAGCTAATAAAAAATTTTTACTTTAAAAATCTGACACATAAACCTTGCTTTAATTTCCTATTTTTAAATTTTTAAGATAAATTTGTGATTGTTTTCATTAAACTAAAGAATAATTAGGTGATTGATTGCAAATTGCTTAATTCCTTTTGATGCCCAAGAGCTTAACCTTTGTTTTTGAGTTTTTCCTCTAAAAAAATTCCTCTGCTTAGTATGATTTTTTAAGACAAATTTGTTGGATGAAAAATTAAAAAAAAAAAAAAAATTGCAAAATAATAAGGTATAAAACTTGTAAATTTTCAGTGTTTTATGCAAACTTTATTATAACTATTTATTTTTATTAACGAAAAAAAAAATTTCTAACTTTAAATAGTTTTAAAAAAAATATGTACCATCATTGATAATGAAGATAAATAAGCAAATTTTATAAGACTACAAAAATATCAGCAGTTAAAGGAAGTTTAGAAAATTTATAGTTATTGTTTTATATTTATTAAGAGTTTTTCTATTCTGATTTAGCCCAACACTGTATGGGTATAGAGGTGAGTCGGATAAATACCCAATGAGTATGGTATTTATAAATAGCTATTTACCCCCGCCTTGGGTTAATACCCTAAATCAGGGTTTTCATAACTTTTTATTATTATCTAACTAACTTTTATCAAACCATCAATTGTCTTGCTTATAGTTTTGGAAATAAAAAAATCTTCAATTTTTAAAAAATGAACATTAAGACTTAAACTGTATCGATAATAGGAAAAATATTTTTAAAAAAAACTTCACATTCAGTAGAGGAGCTATATTGTCACAATAGAGAGTATCGTAAAAAGGTTTAGTTGTGTAGCACCACAAAGTAAATTTTATGATAAGTGATTTACACGAAGGTTAAGCCCCTTTCAAGAAAAAATCACTTTTTTCCCAAGACAATGGTATTAACTAGATAAAATAAATTTATAAGAATAAAGGATGAGTTTAAAATTTCCTAAATATGTTCATTTCTATTAATTCTATAAATTTAATATTTATATTAATTGACTAAACTAAAACTGGAAATTTCCCTTTTAAATTTTTATAAAAATAACTATATAACTAATTTACTTAAAATAAACATAAAAATATATATTTTTTATTTTAAATTTAAAATTATTTGATATTTTGTTTAAAAAGTTTTTTTCTGCATCCTATTAGAAAAAATAAAAATGATTTCTTTAAAAATTCCTTGATATTTTAGTCAAATTAAAAAAAAAAAAATCATTTTCACAGAAAAATATTAAAATATACAATTTAGTTTTTAAATTAACAAATTATTTTGTTAATTATGAGCAAAACACAGCTTAACCTTTAGAATACAAAATAATTTAGAGAATTAAACAAGAGATAGCTGTTGTTTAAAAATAATAAAATTTAACTGAGTTAAATTTATTAAGAACTTGTATTTTCCTTTCAGTTTCATATGAAAGATTGATTATTAATATTCTGCTCTGAATTTTTAATTAAATATTAGTTTAAATCAAACTCTTTTGTGATTTGTAATAAAAATACACATTGTAATGGACAATATAAAAAATTTAATGAGTTTTTAAATATAAGTTTTCACTGTTTGTTTATAGAAATATGTAAGCAGGGATACCCTGGAAGATGCACTTTTTAGGGGGTGTCATGTGATATGTATATATTTATATATCAATATGCGAATATATGCAGTGTTTTCCTTAAGTGATTTTAGAAGGGCAACCTGCCCTGTCTACCTTTTGATCCTTATAAATGCACCCTCTTTTCCCTTTCTGTAAAAATAGCCACCATCCCTTAAAAACACTGCCTTTTTACTCATATTCCATTTTTAAGAAAATTCAATGAGAATTATACAATGGTAAAATTATCTGTGTTTATAGATTTAATATTGATAACTATTATAAATATTTACATTGTTAAGATTATTTTCACATGGTAAAATTTGTATAAGTGTCTCTTTTTCTGAAAGGGGTATATCAATGAAATTTTAAGGTTATTTTTTAAATAAATACTTTACTTTAAAAAAACGGACTGTTAAATGCTTAGTTTTTAAAAAAATTTCTGTTCAAATTATAGAAAAAAGCTTGCAAGTTGTTTATTCAAAAACAGTCTTTTTATTTAACTTTTTTAAAAAGAAAAAGAAATATGTATGCGGAGAGACTGTATTTTAATTATTTTTCATAAACTACATTTTTTTTCTTATTTAGATGAGTAAGAATTACTTTTTGAAATATACACATAAAATAGTATAAGAGAGTAATTTAAAAGGAACAAAAATAAAAAAACATTTTCAGAGAAAAAACAATGTGAAAAGGGTAAACAATAAATTAATTTTTTTTTACAAATCAACATACATTTATAAGTTTTTCCCTTTAAACCAAAGGGAAATTAATACCAATTTTTATATATTTTTTTAATTTATTCCAACAAAAAGTAATCAAGATGGAGGGCACACTAGGATAGGTCCCAGTATCCCACTTCATCCCTGTATGTAAAGAAGATAAACTTTTCGAATTCTTAATCTATCAGATATTATTTAAAAGTTATATCATTCAGGAATAAAATATATTTTCAAATAAAATTTGGTTCAGATAAATTATATATGGATATGTGTGCTTTTGCTATCAATCTCACTTGCTATATCCTAATCAGATTTAAAATCATGCCTTATTAAATAATTAATCATTTAATGTATTTAAAATATCGATTTCCAAATTAATTACATACATTTAAATAACAAAAGAAAATAACAATAAATTTTCATTGCTGGAAGTATAAATAAATTTCAGTTCTCAAAAACATTAGGTATAGTAAAACCTATAAATTAATTTATTTATAATATTTCATGTAATAAATAATACATGTAAATCTTGGTTTAAAGTTAAGCAGTTAATTAAACATCTTTCAAACGCAGAAAAAAAAGTAGTTCTTAAGAAGAGGTTTTTTTAAAAAAGGGAAGAAGTGTAACAAACTAATTAACTTGACACGCATGCTAGCATTAGCATATATTTTCACTCTATTGAAAATCTATTTAATATTAAGCTCTATACTTTTTAATCAAACACTAATAATTACATAAAAACTAAAAAATTTACTACCAATTTAAATTAACACATTAAGCATTATTGTTCAGATATCATCACAGCACAACTAAATATGGAGCCGAGAAGGAATGAATACTATTCATAAGTATCAAAAGTTTTGTATGATAAATTTTCTAAAATAAATACTTAATATCCGAAAAATATTTTACATTTTAAAAATATATATCTGAGATCAGAAACCAAAAATAGTAGGAATTATGAATCAAAATGTAAACTTCAGAATGATTAAACCATAGCCACACTCAAATAAAAACTTAAGTTCAATGAATACATATATACATATAATGTATAATTACATATGTTGCAATATAAAATTTTCATTTAAATGAGTTATAACATTAAGAACAAAATAATTAAATGCTACAGAAATTTAAAAAAACAAACACTGGCGAATAATTTCAGTATTGACTATTCATTTAAAAAATTGCAATAATTTTGAAATTCCAATTTTCTTTTTTTCAAACTTTTTTATTCCTTGCGCCTTGAGAGTATAGGACAAAATTAATAGTCACCCCTGATCACAAGGCAACTAAATATGATGAGTGGTGATTAAAATATGGTCTGCAGTAGCCACATGATCATCACTTTTTTTGTAGAAAACATAATGCCTTTTTTCATAAGTATGAAATTAATATGAATATTTTATAATATTCTGAAAATTACCAAATTTCCCGATAGTTTCTTCATTTTACAAATGAGCCTTGTAGAGCCGTGATGGCTCAGGGGATAGAGCGTTCGCCTTCCAATGTGGTAAACTGGGTTCGAATCCCACCGATGGCTGGTCAATACGAATCCGCATCCAGCTTGCACAGTGCTGACATCCTCAGTAGTAGACGGATCATGTGTAGGATTATTAATTATTACAAAATATTCTAAAAAATAATTCAAACAAATAAAATATTTTAGAAAATCAACTCAGTAGTTTTTCAAATAAATGATTTCAAACTTGGTCATTTTACACCTGATTTTATTTAGAGATGAGATCAGCTGACATTTCTTATGCAATCATTATACTTTTTCTGAAGGGGTTTCATAGTTATTATAAGCTATTTGGAAATTGAACATTGCTCATGGAAAAAAAATTCACGAAGGAAAATATTTCATTTCAACACCTATGCAATTAGCCACCGAAGCATGCAATGTCTAAAGTTGTCCTATCACATGTCGTTTTTGCTAGCCAAAAATCAGTTTTTGGTTTTGTTATTCAATGAACACGTTTTGTTCATTGTGTGATAATTTTTTGTTCATTCAAGTGAGGAAGATGTTCTACACAAACATAACCAAATGTGAAATGCTCAGACTGCATGCTGCAATAAGGAATGATTACAAAACTATTTGTTTTAAATACTAAATTTTAACATTGCTTTTAGTGAAAAATAATTTAAATCTGCTAAATGTATTCCTACTAGTAAGATATTAATTAATTTATTAAATTAATGACTATCTAGTTAAATCAAGTGGGAAAAATGATATAACACACAAATTATAATAAATTAAAAGTTCAACCAAAACTGCTTTGTTCTTAAATTCTAGATGTTGTTAATTATTTTAATGTAAAAGGGCTTTAATATTGCTTAAACCCACAAATTAAAAAATTACCATCTTGAATATTTTTAGACATAACAACAAAATTGTTCATTGTGGGAGTTAAACAAAAATGTAAAATTTCTACAAATTAGTCCAATTAACATTATTCTTTACAAGGTTTTTGTTAAACCATTTCACATTCAGATGTTAGAACTACACTTTCAGCAAATTCAAAACCCTTAAGTCAAAATTGAGTCAGAACACAAATGATCAAATATAGAAAATAATAGAAATAGTCATGTATTTTTAACAGAACTCAGAGGAACCAACTACACTCAATATTCATTAATGTGTAAGAAAAAAAGTTTACAGTTTTCTAATAAATATTTCAATGTATCCATTATGAAAGGTTTAAACTAGCGCAATGTCTGTAAGTGTGCAATCCAAATGAATAGTTATGTGGTATAGATCTGAGAAATATAACTTTTTCTAATTGAATGGGAAAGCCTTTATGAGTAAACAAGAATTCTCTATTTTTGGACAAAACCAAAGTATTTGTATTTGAAAAATATATACTAAAAAAAGGAAAAGTTTTATTATTAAAAGATAAATAAAAAATAATATTAATATATATTTTTTAATACTGTAATGATTACATTAAAAATTCTTAATGCATAAGAATTTCATTAACATAAAATGCTTTTAATTTATTTATGTTTGCAGGATTAAATGTAAAAAATTTAAGGTTTTGGACAAAAAAGTATAAATAATCTTACATGAATCTCTCTTCATTAATATAGTAATTTAAATTCATATTTCCAATATGAAGCACATAAAAGAGAACTTTACCTTTATAAAATTTCATTTACGAAAAATATTTAACTAGTAATTTACCAAATTCTACAAAGAGCTGCTTCTTCAATAGATCAAAGGAAAGCTGGCACAAACATTCTTTACCTTTTTTTTCCCTAGCAAACATTGCTGAATTTTAGGAAACTTCATAGAATATACAAAAATCAGGAGAATTTTTAAGGAATCAGGATAAATAAACAAAATCTGGCAAAGCTGATAACTACAAATTTATCTCTCGAAATAAAACTACATGCTGTTAAATAGCATTGCTATCAATCTAAGCAATGAAGAAACTACTTTTCTTAATCTTCTTACACATTCTTTTAAATAAAGCATCTGAATGGAGGACAGTTTGCAAAACTATTCAAAAATGCCTCTATATATGCTTCAAAAAAATTTCTAATTATTTTCTTGTATTTTAGAACTTAGATGCAATTTTATACCAAGTTCTTGGGTGATTTTCGTTGCCAAAAACTCCCTTTTCGAAGTTTTTCCGTGCACCAGCAAGATTTTAAATGGCTCACAATGCTGAATTAGTTCTAATGATTCCTTTAGCATCAGCATGTGCAGTGAACAACATATACTGCACAGACATGTTAACCTCTATCTATTTAAAATACTCATATCACGAACAGAACTTCAGATCATAAATTTATTAAAAGTAACAACTAAGTTAATAACTAACTTACAATCTGGCTTTCAAATTCAATTTTCTTGGTACCGCTAATGACTTTATGACCAATCGTTTCAGATACACAATAACCTGGCATAATTATCTATAAAAAAATATGATCAATTTTGATTTAAACAAATATTTTTAACATATACATAATTTCTAAAAAGTCACTTAAAATAAAGTAGCCCTTCACTTGGCCACAATTAGGTACAATGAAAAGGTTCATTGTATTAAAATGAATTTTTGCCAATTTATGCTCTTTGCAAGATTGATTTTCTTAAATTGTAAGAAATAAGAATTGAAAAATCACTTACAAACTTAGTTATGGTTACAATTACTCTAAATTAAATTTAGGAATTCAAATGAAATATTGTAGGGGGACTACTGCCGAACTAGATTTGCTATCACTCTAAATATAAAAATTATAAAAATATAAAATCTAGCAGAAAATTTGGAGAAATAGGTAGCATTGAAAATGTAGGTTATAATGAGATTTATGAAAGCAATAAAAAATATAAGTATGTTAGTTCCAGCTTGCTAATTATAATTATACTAAACAATTACACTTACTCTTATTGTAAACTATTCTTCAAAAATAGCAACATATGCTCCTTTCAAATGAAAAATTAATCAAAATTGGTTCTCAATCTCTATTGCTACAGATAAAAAAATAATGAACGAGGGTTACAGTTATGTGGGGGTTCTCTTATATTTTAAAATACAATGAGAATTCATAGACAATATATTAATTGCTGGAAAAATTATACACTTTAATAATAAAAATTATTGTAATTGACACTTATAAAAAATAATGATAAAGGAAAAAACTCTAAAAAGTTATTCAAAAAAATTACTAAGGATAAATAAAAAAAAAACAGAAGGGCAGCTCTTTCTAAACTAACTACTTGTTTATAATTGAGAGATATTGAAGGAGAGGAGGTATTCATTAAGAATCCATCAATATTTTACAGTGTATTTTCAAACCTTCCTTTTTAAAAGAATAAACAATGAATTTCTGAAAGCTCTACTTTCTTTATCTTTCTGGTTAGTCAAATTTTGAGCAGCCAGGCTTTTACTGTATATCCATAGAATGAAATATGTGGAATGGAATTCAAAATTCATAAAAAAAAAACTTTTTTAATTTTGTAATATCACAAGTTAAATTATTTCCATGGCTACAAAGTATGGTTACAAAATTCAATTTAATTTTTACCATTACTGCCATAAAATAGAAACTTTTTTTTAACTAATATTAAAGTCCCCTGTGAAATTGTGACAGCTTTCACTTTTAACGCATTGTATATTTAATTTTTTATCACTAATTGTTTTAGAATTATTTAAAAGTAAAATCAGATTATCTAATTTAAATACAATTTTTTATTATTTTATCAAACTCAAAAAAAAAAAATTATAAATAAAATATTTTTGCACTATAAAAAAATTATAATTTGAAATACAGTACCACCTCGAAAATCCGGACTTCTGAAATCTGGAAATCTCTAACCTGGTAACAAGAAGCACAATATGGGAAAATGTTCTAGAGAAGACCAAAATGGATTGCTGTACCAATGATGATGATGAATGCAACAAAGTTAACAGTTTACTCAAGTTTATACCCAAAATATAAATATTTGCTTAAATCTTATTGCGTGCCTGGACAGGGATTGAAATTTTCTATGTCACAAATGAACAAGCAAAAAATTTTACTCAATAGAACCAATTTAACCTCTTTCCTGGTTATAACTGATTGATTGACCTGGTTATAAAGATTGAGGCAAATTTTTTTACTGCAAAGAAAACAATTTATAAGTTCAGCCTAACAGGCATTGTCTAATGCCCTTTTACACTTTGATTCATTTTAGACCCTTGGAAGGCACAATATAACAAAGAGTTATTGTAATTTCATGCTAATTAATATGAGAATAAGAGAAATTTCAATGATGAACATCCGCAACACTGAAGATAATTAAGAAAATAGGAAGTTGTAAACTTACTTTACCACCTTTTTCAACTCAGTCATATACTCTGGTCAAAAAATCTCTTTCTCTACAACGTTTTGAGACTCTAATAGTAGTAGCATCTGTAGAATCTGTAATCAACAGGTCTAGTCTGCATTTATCAATCCACGCAGGCCCCAAGTGACGATCTGGAGTGGTGTTAAAATCCCCCTAAAACAGAAATAGTTCTGAATACATGAATCTACATACTTAAACCAATGATGTATTTCAGAATATGCATGAACAGAAAACATGCGTAGAAATGTAAAGAAAATGTATTACAGATACACTTCAAGAAGTAAACATAATTTAATTTTTAAAGAAATCAACGGCTAATTTTTTTTATAAATTTGTCAACTGTATTTCACTTCAATTTATTGCAGTTTACAGTACTATATAAGCTGACCACTTGCAATGCATAACTATAGTAGCTCATTCAGATAGTAAAAATTTCTATGTTTATCTATTAATTCCTATTTCCAGCAAAGATCTTTTAAGATAAGAGCTTACATCAATTTTAATTTCATATTTTTTTGGTGTTACAAAATTTATTTATTAAAACAATAATTCCTAATGCCAATTTTCTCTAATTTCCCCCCTTTTTCTATTAAATTTTATTTCATTTATTATCAATTAAAAAGTCAAATAATTTAATTCTTTGAACTATTTTAGGTTAATTTTTTTTTCATAAATTCTAAAAACTGAATATTCCAGACTTAAAAATTCATTAAAAAAAGAAGAAGAAAATAGGAAGATGGATGAGTTACAAAAGTTTTGTCCTCTGTTTCAAAATAGGATGAATTTGGTTCTTGATAAGAGGTCAACTTAGACATAACATAAACTTAGTAGGCTTTACTGTATAAAAAAGAAACTGAAATACATCTAACAAGTATGGGTAAGTATTGTGTTGCAGAAATGCAAATTAATGCGTATAAAATATATTTATTACAGACCAAATGATTGTAATAATAAAATCAAAATACTTAAAACCTAGCGTTTCTCCTATTTCAAAAACACAAAAGCTCAATCAAAATAAATATAAGAAACAATAATCCAATTAATTATTTATGATGACAATAATTTAGAAAAAAAGACTTACTGTGCAGACTACCCAGTAAGCACACACCACACGGCAAACGTAAGGCCATAAGCTGGCATTCTAGGTAGGATAACAGCAAAAGGCAAGTACAATAGGGTCCTTTATCGTTTGTTTTGAGGCATTTCAGGAAGAGGCGGAATAACTCTTCACTTAAACAGGCCCGAAAAATAAAACGGTTGTTTGGCCTCTTACACTAAACTAGTTACAGGACCTTTATTGTATACCGTTAATTAATTGTAATGTTACAATAGATTAATAATGAATAGATGGAGAGTTGATAAAAAATGTGCTTTTAACTCAAAATTTTGAAAAAATCAGGATAGAAGGGGAAAAAATCCATAAACCATTAACCGTATTTCTTGAAAGAAAAAAATTGATTATTTTATTTTTCTTTGAAAACTGCTAATTTTTTACATAGAATATTAAAAACTAGAATTTTATTATTTTACTATAATCTAAATATACTTTCTGCAGCATTACCTATTATATTTTTTTAAAAAAATAATTTTATTAAAAAATAATTATTTTAAATTTTATTACAATTTTTAAATAAATATATATATAATTATTTATTTTTTATTTTTGAAATCATTTTCTGAAGTATAATTTTTAACTCGAAATATAATATATTCTTACTTTCTAGAAAAATTTAATACATATTCCCTTAAAAATAAGAATAAATATTAAAACTTATAACTAGAACAATTCCTTTGTTCATTGAGAAAAAGTTTTTATTTTTTCGATTGCTCATTATAAAATTCTGTTAAATTTATTGTATTAAACATGTACTTAAGAAAGACTTATTGAATTGAATACTCATTGAAGACTTATTATTATTATTATTTTTATTGAATAAGGGATACATTTATTTTTTACGTTAAAGGATTCAACAAAAAATCTATCATTTTTATAATTCATGGTAAAAAAAAAAATTAAGTAGTAATTTTATATGATAGCAAAAAAAGGCTAAAGGTCCATTATTGTTTGTATTTTGGCATTTTAGGAGGAAGCGATATGGAAACTTTTCCCATTGGTTATGTTTTGGTCGCTTAAAAATTATTACTGTAAGCCCCAAATGAAATTAACACAAATTTTTTTCTAGAGATTCCTTTTTGAAACCTTCTTTAAAACAAAAATGAATAGGTAAGTTTAAAATTCATGTAAATAAAAAACTCTATTTATAGAAAAAAAAATAAATAAATATATTGTAAATTGCTTAAATCCTCCTTGAAATTATAAATTTCTTGAATTTAGAGCAAGGATTTTTAATGAAATATCCTTTTTATTACATTAATTTACTAACTTTTATTAAAATTTTAGTATTTTGTAATAATGAATGTATACCATTTTTTAAATGGTATACATTCATTATTACAAAACTTTTAGTAAACTTTTTATTTATATAAACTGTTTTTTATTTTAATGTTCATTTTAAACTTAATATCTTAGTTTAATCACTTACTTCTCAAAAACTGGATTCAAAACAGTTTAAATGGTCTTAAGAATTTTGAATTTTCAAAAAAATGTGTTTGAATTTTCTGATTGTTATAGCAAATGTTTAGTCTAATAAAGTAAAAAACTTTTTTTTTCCCTAAACTTTTAAGCAATATTTGAAAGTAGTAATTGTTTAGGAAATTTTATTCCTAAAATACGTTTTTAAATAATAAAAATACACTAGGATATTTTTATTAATTAAACTTCAAAATACTAAGCAAAAAAAATATTTTTAAAACTTATAATAAAGAATATAAATAAAAATAAAAATTATACTTTCAAAATGTTGATTATATTTATTTTTTATTTGCATAACAAAAATATTTCTTCATGCAGCATTATATTTATTTTTAAAATAGTTTATATACATTAAGGAAAAAAAACTGCTTTGAATGCAATACATAGAAGGCGCTGTTTTTTAATTTTTTATTTTAGACGTGTTTTCGAGTCCTGCAGATAGATGGCAGAAAATATAAAGAGTAGGGTCTTGTAGGGTATAGTTATTCAAAACCAGAATTGCGTCATTGAGTTTTATTTTAAAACTCAATTCTTTTAATAGAAAATTAGACAAAATTAAACATTAAATTTCTCTGTTTCAATCTTTCTCTACACTTACATTCATCACATACTTCAATTCAAGTGTTAATAAAAATAGCATCGTATTTAAAGCTGGAAAAAATACAAAAGTTACAGCATGATTTAAAAAAAGTTACCGATTTTTTCTTCTACGAAGTTGATATAAGATTTAAATAAAAATACATTCTGTGAAAAATTACTCATTCACCAGTAATATTCCCTAGTTGTAGGAAAATGAAAGAAACATAACAATACAAAATAATAATCACACATTGAATCATTGTCAAATGTCATTTGCAAAATGTTTCCTATACATGAATTAAAAATATTGTTTTTTCTCACAAGGGGTTTTAGGTTAACAAATTTTAAAATTGTGCTTTGTTTTAAATCTTAGGAAATAATAGCAGAAATATGAAAACAACGGTAAGAGTACCGAAATTTTATCTGTTTGCCCAATTAAACTGTTGGTATAGTTTGAAATTTACGGTCAATTTGCAAATCAATATTTTCGAAAAGACATAACTATTTAGACAAAATTGAATGATTATGTAATTAGAACTAAGTGGAGCTCTTTTAACCATAAACTGGTGAAAAATGAAATAGTATTTCATGCTGCTGAATCGACTTGGCAATTTTCATAGTACAAAACGAATCCAACGAATCATTTTCATACCTCCTTTTTAAAGAGAGCAGTTCTTTTCGAATTAATTTATTGAAATCCGGTTAAAGTTTGACGATAATTTAAAAAAAAAATCAAAAACAGGTCATAGTTCGTAAACATGCAAATAGTATTTAAATATATTAAATGTTTTTCAGATAGTGACGATAATTTATACCTTGACTGCAGCAGATAAATTTTTATCAATTGAACCGCTTACTGATAATAGTTGTTCGGCACAATTTATTTTTATGTATCCTTGTTTTCTACATGGAGGCACCGTCACTTGTTCGCTACGCTCGATAATCCCTGTAGTTGAATCTCATTCATCAAGTTTGAAATAATTGAAGATCAAGTACCAATCGTTTTCTTCCACTTTTTTTCAATAAAAATTACGATCAGATTGCCAGCAGTTGCATTTTAAGGATTACTAAGTTTTGACAAATGAAAAACAAGGAAAAACGGTTTCGCAGAGAGTTATTACGGATTGAAGATGTTCTCTGGAAAAAGCAGTTTATCATTCTGAAGTTTGTTTGTTATTTTTTTTCTCAGAACTAGTGGCATTGGGCACAAACCGTTCTTGAACATTGTACTTAAATTTTTTTTTTCTTCCTGAAAAATCGATTAAAAACCATTTTGTCTACAAAATATAAAATTATTACACTTTTATTTAAGTACATTATATTAAATTGTTAATTGTAACAAATAAAAAGGATAGCTGGATTTGAATAATAAATAACTGTGCTTAAAAAATTACATTTAGAAAGGCAGAATGTGCGACACAATAAGAATTAATAAATTAGAAGTAATTTTTTCTTGTTAGCAGATCATATAGGAAACAGTTCATATTTCTCTTTATTCTACATAAATTTTCAAATGTCGGTATGAAATGTCGAAGTTTTATATTTGGCAACACCTAATTTTTTTCTATATAATATTTTTTCTTTATTTTTGCTATTTTTGATATTAAGTCAAGAGGGATATTATGAAAATCGCGTAAATGATAAATTTTTCTACAACAATCGATAAATATTTATTAGTTAAAGAAAAAATTAAAAAGAACCTTTTAAATTGTAATAATTTTCAAACAAATAAGAGTTTCTAAAAGCAAATAAAGACTCTATGTTACGTTTATAAACAAATTTGACTCTTTCAGCAGACCAAATTTAACTTCTGCAGCTGAATTCTTGCTGCCATAGAGCAGCCCATATGTTATTTTTCCAACAAGTTTAAGAGTAAAAATAATCTTGACTTAATTTTAGAATTATTTTTTAATTCCATTGTAATCTTCGTTCAATTTCCTACATATCTTCGTAATTTGAAGTTTCTAAATCTAACAGTGTTTGACAAAATGTAACGTTAAGTTGAAAACCCCAAAACAGTGGCGGTGTCAGTGACCTTTTCAGTTTTCTGACGGAGAAGGAAATTTATTAATATCTGCTCGTTTCACATTAATTTAACAATGCAGTTTATTTTTCCAACTTCATATAAAAAGAAATTTTTAGAATTGGTCAGTGGCAATGTTATTTTTCTAGGTTCTCATACGTTCGTACTTTTCGATTAGATCAACTTCAACACTATTATCTTAAGTAAAGAATTCTAAGAGTAATGAAAAAAATCATGATAATATAAGCATTAATAAAAAAGCATCTCGAAATGATATAATAAAAAATAAAGAAGATAATTTTTGAAACTCTTGGAATTCATTGTTTTACAGACTGAGTTTTTTCTTTTCATTTTCACCACAGCATATTTTTAATAGTGTTACATTAAATTACTTTAAAGCAATTAGGGGAGAGTCGGGTAGCCCCCCCCCCAACCTAAGGAGTTTTGCTTATATTTCTGTATAATATTGAGTAATAATCAATATTTTTGTATGTTTCTATTGTTTTACCATCTAGTTAAATAATGCAAAAAGAATAAACCAAAAAAAGAATAGTTTAACTTAAAAAAATAGAAATTTAAAAAAACATGTTTTTTAGCTCCTTTCAAGATGTGTCGGGTAGCCCCGCCCAGTTACAAAAATTGGGTTTTTTGGCTATTTTTTCAGGTGTAAATGAGAATGACCAATGTATCGACAATAGATAAACCTCATTTATCATTTTTATCACAAAATTATTTTATTTATTACATATTTATATACTTTTAGTGAATTCTATCATTTAATAACAACAAATGCCATACTTTTTATCATTATTAATGTATATTAATATATATTTATATTAAATATTTAACAAAAATAATTTAATTTAAGTAACAATAATTAATAACAATAGTTGTTTTTCTATAAAAAATTATTTGGTTGATCTCTTCTTATAAACTTAATATAAAATACTTTTTATAAAATTACAAATTCACTTTGTATTTTAATTGCATTCAAATGCTTCTGTAGATTGATTCGTTCACAAATAGCTTATCATAATATTTATGATTTCTTGATATTAAATTTAATTAGGATATATCAATTACATTTTAAAAATATTTAATTTGCATTTTTAAATATATAAATTTTTGCATTTTTAAATAGATAAATTTATGTTTCATATAACATTAAAACATATTGGTAATTGATATATCCAAATTAAATTTAATATCAAGAAATCATAAATATTATGATAAGCTATTTGCTTACTTATTTATTTTCACTCATTTGTTAACGAATCAATCTACAGAAGCATTTGAATGCAATCAAAATACAAAGTGAATTTGTAATTTTATAAGAAGTATTTTATATTATGTTTATAAGAAGAGATCAACCAAATAAGTTAATATTGAAAAACAACTATTGTTATTAATTATTGTTACTTAAATTAAATTATTTTCATTAAATATTTAATATAAATATATATTAATATTATAATATATTAATATACATTAATAATGATAAAAGGTATGACATTTGTTGTTATTAAATGATAGAATTCACTAAAAGTATATAAATATGTAATAAATAAGATAATTTTGTGATAAAAATGATAAATAAGGTTTATCTATTGTCAATACATTGGTCATTCTCATTTACACCTGAAAAAATAGCCAAAAAACACAATTTTTGTAACTGGGCGGGGCTACCCGAAATCCAATTTTTTTGTAAATTTGTAATTACTAGAACAATTTTTCACATACAAACTTCTTTCTTTGTGCAAATTAAACTTAAGACTACATACTTTAATGCTGTATGTATAAAAAAAATTATTTTTTTAGTATTAAAATGAAGTTTAATCGAAACATTCAATCAATTTTTCTTAATTTCATGACTTCTGTATTCAACATATTTTCAAAACTATTGCTTACCATGTTACCAGCTGCATAAATACTTGAAACTTTGAAAATAATCTTTTTTTAATATAACAATTAATGTCCGATGGCCCATTGACTTGAAAAAATATTCTATACACATGAAATTGACTGTGGGTGGGGGTACCCGACTCTCCCCGATATATCCTTTTTACAGTTAACTTATACACAACTATTGTTCTCCTTTTTGGCAGCAATTATTATATAAATATTAATACTGAAGAAAGAAAAGAATTTTGTATTGTTCTACGAAACGTATATTGGCTGGAATTAAAAATCAATTTAGCCCATTGGCTGAAAAAATGACAAAAATTAATTTAGAGACCTTTTGTAATTTATGACGACCTTATGAAAAATCTATCCAAGAAAAAAAAATGCCCAATGGGTATCCAGTGATCGGAATAGTGCAATCACAATTCTCTCATGTTATTAAACAAATAGTATTCTTTAACTTTCATTAATCTTTTTATTAACACATAAAATTGTAATTGTATAGTATATTTTTTTCTCTTAATAACACATACTTTTTTTAATTTTTTATTTTAATAATCATTTTTGGATTAATTCTGTTTTTAGAAAACAGTTCAAATCAACCTTTCAATAAAATTTTATATAAATAATATCTGATATCTAGTAACTTAATCTGAGTTTATTTATAGTTAAATACAATAAATTTTGCAATTATAGTAGGAATAAAGAAGTTTAACAAATATGACATAGTTAAGTTAAATTTTAACTCTTTATTTTGTAAAAAAAAAAAAAATTATTTGATATTCATATTTTTTGTAGAATATTTATTTTGAAGAACTTGTAATTCAACTTTGAGTAATTTACGATGAGTAATTCTTTTGCCGTATTGACTTATTCATTCTTTATTTGACTTAGCTCAAATAAATTTCCCCATATAATCAATTTAGAACAGTCCAGTAAACATATCTTAATAGAAAATTAAAGGATTTAAGTTTCCGACTCAGTGGCTGGGTGGCGCAGTTGGTTTGTCGTCGGCCTTCTGAGCCCAAGTCTGCGGGTTCGATCCCCGGCCCAGACACCGGATTTTCGGGATGCAGAAAATCCTCAACGTCGTATGATTATGCGGCATGTAAAAGATCCCTGGAGTGCCTTATTGGCTCTTGGCATTTCCGGCAAAATTAAATTCCTAGTGCACTTTAGCATTCAAATAGAGTCTCGGTGCTGCCATCTAGTGTGGCAGAAACTAGACGTCCAAATCAACATGACCAACGGTATCTCACCCATTGTGGTGGTTCTGAAAGAGTGGATACCACCTCTGGAGAACGCACTAGGTCTGCTCATCGGCAAGACCGATAATGCAGCTCATTGGAAATAAAAATAAAAGTTTCCAACTCAGAATTTTAACACTTTAATCTTTACACTACAATAACAAACCTTAAATGAAAATATTATTTCGAATTATTTTCGTAAAAACAAAAACAAAGTTTACTCACTGTCCCTTCTTTACACAGGGGGGTTGCTCTCCCAGGAGCGACCCATCATAAAAATTAATTCCTTGAATTAGTGCTGTTTTAAATAGTTTTCAATAAAATTATAATAATTTGAATTATTAATAGTAATGATTGCACTAAAATTAATAGCTTGTAATGCAAGCACGTGTCAAGCACTAAACTGGATGAAATGGAAGAAATCCTTAATTATCACAGAGAATAAAATTAAAATTTATGAAATTTGTTGAAACTAAGTTCATAAACAGGTTTTGTTCATTTACATTGAATTTGTAAATTTAATATAAAAGATAAAACTAAAACTATAAATTCCACGTTTAAATTTATTTATAAAATTATTCATAAAACAAAAAATTAAAGAAGATAAACTTTATTAAGCTAAATTTATTAAGAATTATTCTATACTTATATTTTATTCTATACCAATTAGGAGTAAAAGATATCATAGCAAATAAAATTAATTTCAATTAATTATCATTTTTTTTAATGCTTTTGTTGTAAGCAATTTCACCTTTTTATGTCCTAATCAAACTTAAGTTCAGCATTTAATTTATGATAAACATCTTTTTTAAAAAAAGAAAATCAATAAATAAAAAATAATAATATGCTTTCTTCATTCTTGTAAGAATTATAAATTAATAACTCTCTAAAAGATTAGGAATTAAATGACAATACTAAATATTAAAAAAAAATTATTATGTTATTTACATAATAAAATATATAAATCATTGTTTAGAGTTTTGCAGAGCAGTTTTGTTCTGTTGGAGTACAAACTTCATGATCTCCTTTAAACTTAATATACAGAAATATTAAAACATTAATGTTAGCATATAATTTATAATCCTTTGAAAATCATACTAATATTAAGCTATATTTCTATTAATTTATTAGTATTAGAGACGTAGAAATTAAAAAAAATTACAGCTATTTTAACACATTGGACATTTATTATTCAGTTATTTATTATTCAGATCATCAATTCACGACAGAATACGGATTAAATAAAGAATTGTGTAGTATTAATATTCGGAAACAGATTTGTATGATCAATTCTTCAAAAAAATTACTTAACACATAAATAAACTTTTGCATTTAAAAAATATATTTCAGGCAAATCTCTTCTCCTTTAGGTGTTACTTTTTAAGTCACAAATATTGGGAATTATAATCAGAAATGTGAATTTAAGGGCTATTAAACCATAACCACTCTCAAATAAAGAAAATTAAAAAATTGTGATTTTAATAATTTATATGTATATTGTAATAATTGAATTTTTCTTCAAAGTTAATAATGAATTAACTATTGACAATGTAAGAAAAACTAAATTGTGCCTTAAATGCATATAATTTTGTAAGACTTTAAAAATAAATATATATACCATTGAATTAGTAATAAAACTGATAACTGATTTTTTTGGAATATTAAAAAACATAAATAAAAAAAATGTGACTGTCAATTAAAATAACTTTGCACAATTTCTTGATCCATAAGAAATTAGGACAATATATATCCTTCTTAATGAAGAAAAAATATTTTTATTTCTTGAAAAAAGAAGTACTTTGAAAAATTCTTATTTATAAATGTTTTCTACTAAAATTAAAATGTTTTAATTATATATAGATTAATACAATAAGTTAAAAATATTACACTTATTATCAGCAAAAATTTTACTTACCAGATGAAACAGTGAAGACAGAGTTGTAGTCAGGCATGGTAGCTTGCTTGGTTGAATCATCTTGTATGTACACAGGTTGATTTGTTTATGATCTTTCGTGCTTCGTTCCAAAGCTCTGGCCATATCTTCTTGCTGCTCATAATGATGAGTATCCAAAGCAACAGATTCAACTTTTGTTTCAGGTTCCTATCGAATAAATGTGATTTTACTAAAAATAATTATTTATACACTTGCAGAGGTACATTAGCTATTATTTATACACTGAAAGCTTACGGAAATTAAAAAAATTTTAAGATGCATATAAATGTTTGTTCGTATTTTTCACAAGTATTTATTAAAATTTTATGAACTTTCACTAGAAAAGAATAAAACACTTAATGAACATTTATTTTTAATTTATTAATGTATTTCAGTTAACAAAATTACGTTAATATCTGGTTAAAATGTGAGAAATTTTTAATGGCCACTTTAAAAAACTAGCTGTCTTTTCAAAAGGAAAATAAAAAAAAAATATAAGTTTAGTTTTTTTTATTGACTTTTATACTTCAGAAAAATTGACAGTTAAAAGGATTTTTTTTTTTTTACATAAAACATGATTATAAAGAAGCAATGATTTCATTTAACCACATGCAACAACATAAAATTTGAAAAATAGAAGGGTAGTTTAATTAATAACTAGCCATCAGGTCAGCTGATAGCTTTTTGTTTTTGACTGCCAGTGATACCAACATCAATTCTTTCATAGCATCCAAAATACTTCATCTTCAGTATCCAAAAATACTTCAAGGATGTTCAACATTTTCACCCTCTAAGTAAGAAAGCAAAAAATATTTTAAATTAAATACATAAATAAGCTAAGTTACCAACATGAGAGAAAAAAAAAACAATCCAATTCACACCAACTCTCAAACCATTTAGATAACATTCTAGAAAAAGGAAATTTTAGAGATTTTGGGACTTGAATACTACTTGTATTTATTATTTTACAAATAATGACTGGAGACAAAAGAACTGTTGCTCTCACATGGACCCCAGAAGGAAAACGAACTAGAGAGGTTTCAAGGTCGAAATAGAACATTGCAAACTTAATATCCTTGTATACAAGTTACTTAACAAAGAATTAAAGATAATAATTCATTTAAAAAATAGCAATCGGAATTTTGAGAAATAATAATGTTTATAAACATTAGAGCATTTCAGATTACCAAAATTAAGTATTATAAATAAACAGAAGAACAAGGTTCTTGAATGTTGAGCACCTTCTTATTCATTCAGTTTTATAATCTTTTGTAATAACAATTTCTAGCTGGGAAAATTTCTTGTTTACTTTGTTACTGAATAAATTTTTTCAAGTTACCTCAAAAGTGGTTAAAACAAATTATTGGTTTAAAGTCAGTTTCGAACGATTGTACGAAAATATTTTCACGTTTTTAGCTTACTTGTTTTCTGTGACGTTTTCAGTTTTATTGGAATTCAAAGTTTATATGGGGTGAGATAAAAGCGTACAGAAAACTATTCAAACAACATCTCAAAAAGGAGCAGAAACAAGAATAAATAACTTTATTCTAAGCGATGACATGGATCCTAATGCGGTTTCTCCATGCATAGCATAAAGTGACCACATTTTTATTGAGATAAAGCGTGACAAATCTGATGAAATGAGAATTAAAATTTAGTCAAACTTTCAACACGCACTATATATATATAAAAATACGAATAAATGTTTGCAAAAATATTTTCAACATCAACTGGAAGTAAGTCAGATGTTGTTTGAATAGTATAGGTATAGAATGTGCGCGGCACAACCTACTCTAATATTTTTTTGGTTCAAATGTTCGCTAAGTTTCGTAAAAACGTTATTGATGCCTCTTCTAGCTTTTCCACCAAAATTTACGTTAGTGTTATCAGCACAATGGGCAATAATTTTATTGTTTAAATTATTCTTTTTTAAAATAGTACTTATTAAATTAAAAATTATTTGTGAAGTTTCATCAGGCAATGAAAACAAAATCTAATATTCTAATTTTAATTCCTGTTCCTGGATCGAAAAATCGAACACCTGTGGGAGATAATTTTAAATCTTGTGGTTGGAAGCATCAGAATATGTGGATATAAATGCGCATTTTTCTAATTCTTTCTGCAATTGTGAAAAAGAATATGGTGAAAAAACATTACAAATAATTGCTTTGGTTTTTGTCCTTGCACATGCATATTTTTTGTCGTATAAAGTTTTGATCACTTGGAAAGTACAATCCATTGATCTGAAACTTTGATTGTGGTTTATGGTGCGGAAAGCAAATAGCCCTTCCGTGTTGCTAAAGCTAGCACTGCGAAAAAACTGTTCCATTTTAGTTGAGGAAGCGGCATTATTAAAAAATCTTTTGTGCCTCTTTGTTGCTAGATGTTTAGTAATATCGTTTTTTCCACCTTGTGAGACCAAAAATTCAGCATTGCGTTTATCACACCGTACCATATAGTCTATTTTGGTACTTTTAATAAATGGAAATTCTCTTCTTAGCTCTTCATTAAATTTGCATCCTCTTTTTTTACTCATCTTTTATTTTGTGGGTAAATACTAGAAATAAATAAACAAATTATTACAAAGGCTAAAAAAGAGTATTAAATTTTACATTATTGACCGTTACTTTATGGTGACTATTGCTCAACCTTTGTTAATCAAATAATGAGTCAAACCGAATGTCAAATTGAAAACAACAAACCGCACTGTCTAACGGCAGTCCGCACTTATCTGAATTAAGCCGAGACGTAAAGACAATGATCGCACACCACCGAGTAAATCTAACTCCTAATTAAATCTAACACTCATTGCCTAATTTTACTCTGCACGCATTTTATGTATTTTTTATTTCTTTATATTCACCATAATACTTAATAAATAATAGGTATATATTTTTACAGTACATTTAAAATAAGAAATGCAGATATTTTCTAAAAAGCGGGACATTTTTAAAAATCGGCAGAACGCGGGACTGTCCCGCCAAAATGGGGACGTGTGGTCACTTTAGCGTAGCATGCACTAATTTTAAAATGTGTGGTGGGAATCCCAACATGGGAGTTTTTGGAGGTGGTACTACTGTCTTTGTCCTTTTGTACTTGACAAAGGTTTATAAGCCTATTTTGAGAACACAAGCCTGAAAATTTATGTAATTGCAATGACCAATAAATGTGTGGTTTTTGAAACTTTTTATTTTATTTGCTAATCTGTGAAAATTGAATTTTATTCCAATTTGGAAAATCTGGTTTGTGAAGTATTTTATGTATATAGCTATCAAGTATGAAATGTTAAAAAAATTTGCACCAACATAATTTTCAAAATGCTACAATGAGTAAATTCTTGAAGGTCAAAGAGGAATACATAATTTTTCCCTTTGGCTTTTTCTTGCCAGATTATTTTTCACTTTGATTTTTAGTAAGCTAGAATTTTTAGCAAACAATTTTCATTTCTGTACGTAGCTTTAGTTATCACTCGGTATGCAGTATTTTTTTGTTTGTTTCGAAGTGTAAATATAATCACTGCATTAACTTTATTTCACTTTTTTATCGTTTTATGTTCAGTTTTATACGTTATATTTTTATCCCTCATAGGTAAATATTCCGTGAATAAAGAATTAAGCATAGTGTTTAATATGAAAGTGATTTGCAAATAATGTGTCTCATTATGGTGACTTGTAAATAACTCATCAGAGTCTGCATTGAAATGCTTCCTGAATCATGCCAAGTATTACGTTCCATTAAGTGTTTTCCGAATCACAATTCTTGTTCAAGTGATTTACAAATCACACACTGAGATTCATGTTAGAAGGATTTAAAATTTGCCTATTGCAAATAGCATTAAAGGGATTTAAAAATTACTGTTGGCAATTTTCATCAAAGTGATTTATGAATCTCCTTTTGGATAGCAATGATTACCAGATTATGCATCAATTTCTGCTTAATCTGGTAAAAATCATTAGGAAATCACGCATTGTGTTTGGCATTAAAGTAATCAAAGAATCGTGTGACAAAGTTCTCGTTTTGGTGATTTATTAATCTTTCTTTGCTATTTATGACTTATTACTTTGTGCATTTTTCAAACTTTATCAATTATAGCTAACATTATTGCAATTAATGTATGCTTCAATTTACGGAACATACGTTGCATTTCAATTTGCAAGTCATATGTTTTACATAATTTACGTGATTTGTAAGGCTTGCTTTATGTTTCATGTCATTTTATTTATAGGCAACATATCACAATTTATATATGAATGCTTTAAAAGACCAGACATAGTGAATTATTATAATCTAAAAATTTAAGCAATCACGTTTTGCAATTTATGATCTATTTTAAGGAAACTTTAGGTTTGTAAATCTTAAGTTTGTTATCTGTCTAAATATTGTACTACAGAGAATTTTATTATGTCCAAAATACTTTACTGATATTCTGAGGTATTGTATTTTTAGAATTAAAACAGATATGCTAAATATTAGTTTTTAAATTCTAATATGCTTCATATATTTTTAATGAAAAGTCTTACTGGTACCAGTCTTTAAAAGTTTGCATGTATGCTAATGTCAATTAGAGATTTTTTGTTAATCTTCAAACTTAATTAAACCACAATGCAACTGTCAAATCATTTGCATTGGTAGATGTGAACAACACATATTAAAAAATTGTGAGAACTATTAAACAATGTAAAATTGATACAATTAATATATGCTTCAATGTTCTTGTTAACATGTATTTTAGCATACTGACTGTTACCGAGTAGGTAGTAGGTCCTTCAAAGTCATTGAAAAATCCTAACACGATTATTATTTTTTTTATTTATTTTGAAAATTGAATGGGAATGAATTTGAGGGTGGTAAATTTTGAAATTGAGTAAATTTTGAAAATTGAGATTTTCAATGAATTCTGTATTGAAACATTCATTGTTTAAGCGAAAGAATTGAATATTTGCGTAAAAATAAGTGATATAAAATGTATTTTCTTATGTATTTAATTTATTATTTTTACTGATTCATTTTAAAAATGCACATTTTTATAATATTTTAGATATTTCTAAAAATTTGATCTATGGGTTTTGCTTCTTTAATCAATTCGAATCATGCATGTGTATTTGGTGTTTTGTGAGATTTAAGAAATTGTTTTTTTGGCATTTGTGTCAGTCATGTTCTCTTTGTTTTGTTTCATGTCTTACTTTTAATTAAATATTTTTTTACTTTCAGGTCTCTAATCCAAGGGCTGCTAATGATGAAAAAATCTCACTGGCCACATTGATGTCTTCTTTGTTGAATTTGGATATAATATAAAGATTGGAGGATAAGCGATTCTTCCTTTTCCAGAGGTAAGCTGGAAATTAAATGGAATTAATAATAAATGTTTACTTTTGCTGAATGCTACTTTTTTCATTAATGTGTTATTTAAGTGTGTTTATTGTGAACCAAATTTTTCTTTCATCTGGTGCATGAAATTCTGGTGAATACGATGCTTTTGTAGCATTAATCTATAGGCTTTGTTCTTGGCTTCTGTGGCCTTTCAGCAATCTTTGTCAAATCACTCATTTCGGGTCCGTCGTTCCAGATCTGGGATAGCTTCACGTGCAGATTTCAAAATGGTATCCTTTATTGTGTACCAGTCAAAAGTGAAGCCTGGTTTCCCTTTTTCTGCGCCCATTCAGTTGGATAATTTAATTTTATATTCTTTAAAAATGTTTTGATCATTTAATTTAGAAGTGTCAGGTTTGAAATCTCTGATTTCTCTCCTGTGATAGAAATTCTTGCATAATAGGAGTCTGACTCTGGATATCACATGGACATTGTCATGTCGACATTCGCTCCTCTAAAACTTCTCACGTCCGTCACATTGCTACGGTGTCTCGTGTCCACAAGTATATGATCCATCTGGTTAAGAGTTAACCCATCAGGGGACCGCCAAGTATGCTTGTGTATATCTTTATGTGGGAATGCCGTGCTTGTGATGAACAGATTTTTCGACACGGCAAAGTCAAAACTTCTCTGTCCGTTTCTGTTAGTATCGAAGTGATGGCTTTCACCACCAGCATGGAATCTAACAAATCTTTCCCTGCCGATCTTAGCATTGAAGTCCCTAATTACCATCTTCATGTCCTGTGCAGGGCAGGAATTATAGCTCTTCATCAATAGGTTGTAAAATAAGTCCTTTTCCACGTCGTCTTTCTCTTCAGTCGGTGCATGAGCACAAATCTTGGTTATGTTGTAATGTCTTCCTTTCAGTCTTATTTTACAGAGTCTCATGCTTATAACCTGAAAGTCAATGACTGCCCTACTGAGTCTTCTGTTCACAATGAAACCGACACCAAAATGGTGTAATTTGTCATGCCAGCTGTAATATACTCTGCATTCCCTTTTTTCATCAAAAATGCCTTTTCCCAACCATCTGATTTTCTGATTTGCAAGGATATCTCTTCCCATGCAGAGTCGTCTGGGTAAAACAAAGCCGGTATATGCACATTGTTGAGGTTTCTGAACTGGAGGTCTTGTACAGGGTGGGGTAGTTGGCCCCATGCCCAACCCCTAACCTAGAGGACCAGTTCCCCAGGGGCAGGGTGCCCGGCTATACCCCCGGATGCTGATGCCCTAGATGACCCAACTCACAAAAACACTACGGTAATTGAAATTAAAAAACTATGGCATAAAGGTATTACTCTTAATTGAACTAGAGCTCATGTAGGGACACGGGGTAATGAGGAGGCGGATCGGGCAGCAAAGGAAGCCATCAGTCTCGACCAAGTGGATTTCACTGCCTAACTTACCCAAGTACAGGTCAAGTCGATAATAAATGAATGTGTCATGACACGGTGGAAAAGCGAATGTACAAACAACACTAAGGGACGTCAAACTTTTACTTTTTTTAAAGATCCAAGGGTCACCAGACTGCAGGCAGATTTTTACCTAAATCAATTTCTTACAGGCCATGGCGTGTTTGGTAATCATCAATACCGCCTTTTCAGGAAATCCCCAAACTGTAACTTCTGTGGTGAATTCCAGGATATTAAACATCTATTACTTGATTGCCCGGAATTCCAGGCGCGTCGTGGCACTGACTTTCAAAATAATAATACTGAACATCAACTCTTTTCTTATCAGGCCTGCAGAAATACTATCAAATACATCATGAAAGTGACCCTAAAGAACATTTTAGACTTAACGTAAACTATAATACTTGAACTATTACTTCTGAACTTTGACTGTCCCTCCATCCTGCCAACATTTTAACTTTTTACTTATTGATTTTAACTATCGACTTTTAAAACTTTACACCTGCTTTTATCATCTTATTTATCTACACTACGATGCTAGTTTTTTATTTGTTGGGATTTATATGATTCGTCAATTTAAAGTTTTACTATTTCACCCAAGTTTTAATTTCCCATAGATTTTAAAATTGCTCATTTTAGCATTTGATGTTAAATTACTTTTAGAACTTTACTTGTTTTGGAGGTTTTCCAGGTTTTAAATTTCTATTTTGTTCTATAGCTTAATATTTATCTTACTCGCCCGCCATGTTCATGAGCTGTTGCCCTTTATTTTATGTATCTTGAGCATTTTATGATTTGTATATCTTTTTGGATTTAAATAAACATTTACCCGTATGCCCTAAATTGAGGTAGGTCGGGGTAAATTTTCATATCCCCGTACCCATTTTAGTCGCCTTTTACGACATGCATGAGCTACATTGAGACTATTCTTTCTCACCAGGTCATCACGCAGGTGCTTCCTATTATATTCTTTATTTTAGAATAATTAATAATAATTCTATGAAATATATCAATTATATAATTATTGTTATTTATTTATTTATTAGAAAATTTCTGAAAGAAAACTTTTGTTTTGGTATATTTATTTTTTATATTATTTTAATATTCTTAAATGTATATTTATTTTGTGCTTTGATAATTCCCTTCTGCATTTCTGCTGATGCTATTTTTTATTAGTTTCTATAAAAGCATATTAAGCACAAAAGCATTCTATAAAAGCATAATTACATCAGTAATATTTTTATTTGATATAGATAAGGAATCTGCCAGGTTTTTTTTAAATACAGGGTATCTGCGCACCTGGAAAGTCATAAAAAATCATGGAAATTCATGAATTTTGGTATTGAGCAAAATTTGTCAAGAAATGTCATGATTTTAACCATTTTTTAAAAAAAAATCATGAAAAGTCATGGATTTAGGTGGCCGATTCAATTTTCAAAATTGAATTTACCCCCTCCCCCCCAATTTCATAGTGTTCCGTATTTCTGAATTTGTAACGAAATTCCCACTCACCACTCCCACATTTTATTGAAATATAAAATGTTCTTATCGTGTTCTTTAAAAATTAAGGTGTTCTTTAAAAAAATTAAAGAAAAAACATCATTTCAGGAGCAAATTATCTTTTAAACTTCTGTGATTTCAGAATTTTTGTTATTATTTTTATTTTATCAATTTAAAATTTTAGCTGAAGGCAAGCTAGTCATTGGCAAATTTTTTTATTCCGAAACGTGAACAGAAAAATCACTACTATTTTTTTTCCTTTCCGATGAACAAGAAAAGTATCTTTAGAATGTAATTCTGCAGAAAGAAATTATTCGCTTTTGTATTTTTTTTCCAGCTATTTTATGGCTTTAACTCTTTCTTTACTCTGTTTTTTAAATTTAAACTCTATAAATATGAAGAGGCAGAGTATAATAGCTTTGGTTATACTAACCATTTCAATGATTTTTTTTTTTATAATGCTGTTTTAAATTTATTGATGTGTTTTTGTCGGAGAAAATAGTAACTTCGTTAAGTCATGAATTTGAAATTTCTGAAATGTAGCAGATACCCTGTAAATATTTTTCTAATTAGTTATTTTTACTTCATCATATTGTGTTGCATTTAGCCTTTTCATAATCACGTCAATCCCTTAATTTCTGCTATGCTTCGCGCTCCCATGCCACAGGTCCTGGGTTCGATCCTCTGGCCGGGCAAGGTTGACTCAGCCTTTCATCCTTTTAGTGGGTCAATGAATGAGTACCAAGCATGCTTGGGGGCTAGGTTTCGCATTCGACTGACCACCTAACCGGAACATCTTGCTTCTGCACCCCAGAGCCCAAGGTTAAGAAAGCCCAGAACAAGGCCCTATATTATGGGCTGTCGCGCCACTGAGTTTAGTTTAGTTTTGAATGGCAGCTTTAAGAATTTTTAAAAACAATACTGGAGATTAAAGTACATTAATCAATGAATAAAGTCAATAATATTTACTGTTTCAAATTGATAATAATTAAGTTAAAATGTCTGCGTGTAGAATATAAGATTAAAATAGTTTCATTTAATATTTTTGCTATATTTATTCAATATGTTATAAGACATTTATTTCACAAAATTTTGATATTTTTCCTTTTCCTAATAGTTTTGTATCAAACTCTTTTTAGGGGCTCATACCCACATTGCTCTTGAAGAAATTTTAGCCGAAAAGGCTGAAAAAGCAAAAGATGCCGAAGAAAACAAACTTCCCCAAGAAGTAGTTCTGATGCAGCCTATTAACTCTTGTGTGAAAACCATAATTATGATTTGCAAGTAAGTGCACATTTTCATAGCACAGATT